>NW_010266076.1:0-7814 GCF_000690775.1 Eurypyga helias
TAATGTCCATCATGCAATTTAGTTAATATTTAGTTCTTATCTCACCACTTTGAGACCCACATTGGGCACCACTGTCCACACAGCTTGGTGTGTCGTCAGCAAACTTGCTGAGGATGAATTACACTCCCCAAATGAGTGTAATGTTGATAGCCTGGGTTTTCAATACTCCAAGAGCAACCTTGATGTGTGGCTTTATTGGAACAGTTCCCTGTAAATGGAATATTGGTTGGGATGTTATTGTAACTCTCTTTAGCCTGTGTTCTCCAAAAGATACTTAGGAAGCATAGATCACTCATTCAGTATATAATCCAAATGGCTATGAATTTCTTGAAAATAACCTATTGTTTATTCTACCTTCTCTTTTGATCACTAGAGAGCATCACACATTTGGAATATGAGAGCCAGAGATCTTGGAAACCAAAAGCTACACTTAAGATGTTATTTCCACTTTCTTTTTATCTTGAGTTTTGGATCTTTTTGGGGGGCCCACAAGTTTTAACTGCACCTATCAGTAGTTCATAAGGGAATATTTTAATGTTGCCATTTTCAATTATTTCATAAATTTTTTTTATTAGGTTCTAATGGATTAATTTAAAGGCTTGATGTTCACACCCAACATTTTTATTGCTGTCTTGATTTAAATGCATTAGCTAAACAGCCCCTGGTTTACTTCTTGTAGGAAAAAGAAACGTTCAAAGTGACCAAATATTTTACGTATATTGACTGGTTTACCAGTTATTGTTGGCTTCAGAAAGGGTCACTGCCAGCATTGTTTTTCCCAAAGGCAAGATAGTAGTTCTCTCATTGAGTAGAGCCAGCTTTTTTCCGCTCTCTCTCTTTTTCACTGCCAATTTCACTACTGATCTTGTGCAATAAAATGTGCTTGTCAACGAAAATGTCAACCAAGTTTAAAAAGCATAGTCTGAGTAAAACTAAAAAGTAAATTATTTAAGTAGAGTTGTAGTTGAAACTTGAAAGAATTCTGTTTGGTGGTTTTCTTTACATCATTCTGCCAATGGAGGAGGAACTCTGAATTCTAACTAGTGAAGCCCTGTCATAACTGGGGCTGACAGTTCACATTGAAAATTCTGTTTTCTTCTTTCCCAGGAAAGCAAGTCAAAGTTAAACCAACAAACTATTGTTGGCAAGTGCCTTACTTTTGTTCTGTGCTTCCTTGTAAATTAGCCACTTCTGTTTTCTAGGTTGCTTGTAAATGGAATTCCTAGAATTTAGGGTCTCATATTAGCTGTATTATTTTAAAATGCTAATGAAACCTTTTAGACAGTGAT
Organism: Eurypyga helias; assembly: GCF_000690775.1. Taxonomy (NCBI): domain Eukaryota; kingdom Metazoa; phylum Chordata; class Aves; order Eurypygiformes; family Eurypygidae; genus Eurypyga; species Eurypyga helias. The sequence goes on from NW_010266076.1 coordinate 1,290, forward strand.
AGGATTTAGAGCATGTAAGAATCTGAATCAGAGATTATTCACAAATAGTAATGATCATAAAGGAAATATACTGTAAATTTTAGTAAGTACATGATTGATGCAGCTAGAAATCTAGGCCACAGGGTCCCAAATTTAGTTACAGTTAAATATCAGTGTAATGAAGACATTTATGTGAACATACCAGTGCTGGGTCTGATCTATTAGTATGATGACATACTGAATTTTGTATTTGCTTACTGATGTTCCTGCATACAAAATTTTGCTGAAATGCACAAGACTGGACCTTTGCACATTAGAATTAGGATGTATCTAAATATAAGAAAGAGCTGATTTTACTGTAGAACTGCTGCTATAGCATTGTGTGGATGGAACTCTCTATAACCATACTTTTTTCCTATATATCTATATATACATAACCTCTATTCTCTACTAATTGACTTATCAGTATATAGTACAGTATATACATGGCCAGTTCATTAAGGTTAATTTGTTCAAAAATATTAGAAGCATTAATTTCTGGCTTATAGCTAATGGCTGCTCCCAGCCAGTGTCTTGTTTCATCATTAGTGTCAGCTAGATTATAACTCACACCCAACTGTTTTTACACTATCTAATAGAATCAATTGATGCAATGGTTGACAAGATGCTGTTTTGCATTTTGTCATCTCACTAATGCACATGGCTTAAAGGCATTGGCATCCATAATGTGGGGCAGTTTTGTAGGAGGCACAGAATAGGCTGAAGCTGCAAGGGCCATTTTCATAAAATATTAATGAAATTGAAAAATACACTGGGGTTGAAGGCTTGTCTGCTAAATGTAAGGTAAAATCTATTCTGTTCTGCTTTCTGATGACTGTAATTAGCAGCCCTAATTAAAAATTCAAACCTTGTGTATATTTGAAAGCATGAATCTTAGCTCTCATAGTGTTTATTTCCTTTACAAAGTATTTTATTTTACAACACTAATTGAACAGGATCCTTCCTAGCCTGACAGCCGCAGCTGGCTGGAGCCAGTTTATGTATCCAGTCTCTCTAGACTACTTCCTTTTGTAAGCAATAAAACATCTTTAAAAAACACGTATATGCTCTCTATGAGCCATTAACTCTGTGTCACCCAGTGTGGAACTGGCCATCCGCACACATGCATTGTTGTTTCCTTCACTTAAAAGTGACCTCTTTGAAAAGGCAGCTTTTTTCTGATCTTCAATATTTAATGTGGATTTACTTACATTAAATGACCACCTTTCTTAAGGAGACTTGGCCCAATTCTGACATTATTTATGAACAGCATATGCTGTGCAAAACAACGGAAGGAATCACCATTAGTTCCAGTAGAAAAATCTACATTTTATCATCACTTTGTGTAGTTATTTTGAAATTCATGGTCAAGATACTAGGGCCCCACTAGGGAATATATGACTGCAACGCAAGTCCAAATTGATTATAACCACATTACTCCCTGGAATCCAATGTACAGCAAAGAAAACCATGTGAATGGGTTATGTTTTCGCTGTTGTATTTCCCCTTTACACTGTTTGCCACAGGAATGTCTCTGAATTGTACCATTTCCTATTTTTCTTGCCGTACTCTGGTAAGAAGACAACAATGGAATTTTAATATACAGTAAAATATCTATAATCATAAGCAACATCTTCCCTCAGAATCTCATATTTTTGAATAGGTGGTCTTTTTAGCTCCGCGTGTCAGACCAATGAGGCTGTAAGAGGAGGGGACAAGGTGTATGGATGGAAAAGGGTATCGGAAGACACTTCTGTGTGTCTTTGCTAACCATGGTCTCCACTGATTTATGCGAGAAAATGAAAATTGATGATACACCCTGTCTGTGACAAAGGGTCTGATCTTGCAATTCTTGCTCAGGCAAAATTGACTTCAGTGAGAGTTTAGCCTGAGTAAGGAATGCTAGATCAGGTTCAAAGATTGGCAGGAAAATAATAGTTAAAAAAGAAACCAAGAGAAACACAAAATAAGCCAGTCCTGAAGAACTGGGACACAAGTGCCAATAATTTGGGCTGTAACATTCCAAATGTCATTGGATGGTATTTAGCACTAATTTGTAGTGAAGTGAGAGTTTAACCTGAAGTATATGTCTGTTTCTAATGTTAGAAAATAATTTAAACACTATCAGTGTCTAAACTTTGGAAGGCTCTTTCCATTCTGCATTGCAATACAACTGGAACATTCTTAGTTTTAATAAAATGGTTTGAACATTTTTTTTTTATTTTTCAAATTCTGTTTCAAAAGGTTACATTTGAATAGTTTATTTTATCTTTCATGTCCACACTTTCACCATCTGTACCCAAGGAGTATGCAATCAAGAAGTCTTCTAAAAAACCTTATTCCTACAGATCTACCTGTACAAATGTTTCAGCTCAGACAAAACAATGTATGTCAGTGAAATTTCATTTTTCTGAAAAATATTCAAACAATTTCCATTAAATGATTCTAAAAATCACTATGGGATACACCACAGGACTAGAAGGACAACACAACCCATGGTTATTACTGCCTGGTTCCTCCCTAAGTTGGGATGTCTTCCCCTCACACTGCTTTCATGAATTCATAGTTTTGGGCTGTGAGCCACATCTGTTACTGGTCCTGGAAAAGCATCCAAGGGTTTGGATACGTGATTCAAACACCTCTGCTCTTTATTAAAATGAGAATGGTCTTTGCAGTCTCCTCCTCCTTCCATGCTCTATTTTCCATGGAAAAAGCCGGAGAGAAGCTGCAGCCTGCTTTATATAATCTGTCAGAACATGCTGTGGGATACTCCAGCAGGTATAATCCAGAGGCATCCAGACAGCTCTTCAGCACACCCATCTTTAATACTTATATTTATTGCTTTCTTTCGTTCCTTTCACTTACCTCTCTTGAATTTAAAAATGTGTGCAGGAACTAACAAAATAAACCACACCATGAGTTTTCACTGGAATTTCACAGGGATGCTTACTCCATTCTTTCTGAGATTCTTAGGGAAAAACCCATACTTCAGAATTCAGGGAAGAAACACCTTGTCTCCTAAACATCAAACCATTTATAGATATTTTTTAGCATCCAAACAGGGGCATGTAGTTTAAAGTAGTGCCGTGGTTTAGGTCCAGCCGGCAGCTAAACACCACGCAGCCACTCACTCTTCCCCACAGTGGGATGGGGAGGAGAAAATAAAAGGAAAGGCTCGTATGTTGAGACAAAGACAGGGAAGGATCACTCACCAGTTACAGTCATGGACAAAATAGACTCAACTTGGGGAAAAAAATCAATTTGTTACCAATCAAATCAGAGTAGGATAATGAGAAATAAACCCAAATATTAAGAATACCTTCCCACCTCCACCCCTCATCATTTCTTCCTGGTCTCAGTTTTGGTCCCGACTTCTCTACCTCTTCCCCTGCTAGGGTCTCAGGGGGATGAGGAATGGGGGTTGTGGTCAGTTCATCACACATTGTCTCTGCCACTCCTTCCTCCTCAAGGGGGAGGACTCCTCACACTCTGTCCCTGCTCCAGAGTGGGGTCGAATACCTTCCCACCTCCACCCCTCATCATTTCTTCCTGGTCTCAGTTTTGGTCCCGACTTCTCTACCTCTTCCCCTGCTAGGGTCTCAGGGGGATGAGGAATGGGGGTTGTGGTCAGTTCATCACACATTGTCTCTGCCACTCCTTCCTCCTCAAGGGGGAGGACTCCTCACACTCTGTCCCTGCTCCAGAGTGGGGTCCCTCCCATGGGAGATGGTCCCCCATGGACTTCTCCAACATGAGTCTTTCCCATGGGCTGCAGTTTTCTCCTCTAATTGCTCCAGCATGGGTCCCTGCCCCACAGGCTGGCCACCCTTCAGGAGCTATGCTTCAGCATAGGCTTTACCATAGAGTCACAAGATCTTCAGACGCAGCTGCCTGCTCCAGCATGGGTCCCTCTCCAGGCTGAGGGGGGATCTCTGCTCCCCTCTGACCCTCCATGACTGTAGGGGCACAGCCAGCCCTCTCACCACAGGCTGCAGGGGAACCTCTGCTCTGGGCACCTCCTCCTCACCTTTTCACACTGACCTGCGTATTTGCCTGGCTGTCTCTCTCACACTGCACTCCTCTCTCTGCTGCAGGTTCTCCAGCAGTTTGTTTTTTTTTCCCATTTAAATATGTTATCACAGAGGCACTTCCACCATCACTAACTTCCTTGACCTCGGCCAGAGGTGGGTCCAACTTGGAACCTGGGAAGCTTCTAACAATTTCTCACAGGAGCCACCCTTGTAGCCCCTCCCCTGCTATCAAAATCCCACCACACAAACCCAGTACAAGTAGTCAGCAAGTCTCCCTTGGTAGTCAAAGGACAGTGTCCTGGAGGGCAGTTCAGCCCATCTGTACTGGACGCTTGGCATTGCTGACCTGAACAGTTCTCCTAAGAGAGCTCTTTATTCAGCAGCTAAAATAGAGGTAGTTAAAAATGCCTTCATAACTTGCAAGATCTGAAAACCACAAAAAATGAACAATCCAAAACCAGGAACAGACCAGCAAGTTGATAAACTGGATAAACTGTGAGTTTTTTATTAGATTCTTTAAATCTTAATATTATAAATTGTTAACAGGAGTTGAACACAGAACAGTCTTGAGCTTTTTGAAACAATTTCTGACAGGAGAATATCTACAAATGGTCCAGAGATCATGTGGCTGTAACTCAGACTGTAGGTTGTCCCTATACAGCAAAAAGAGACGTATATAGTACAAGCACACAAGAAATATTAATTAAGAGGTTTAAAGAAAATTCAGAGCTATATAAGATAAGGACATACCAATGTTGTGAGTTAGATGATGTGTTTATTATTTATTTAATAAGTTAGGCTCAGAAGCCTTTGGCTGGGTCAGACACACCATTGTTTACAGGCAGTTTATATCCTAGAGAAAAAGGTGACAGTCCATGTCCTGCAGAGCTTGTTATCTACAGTGTTTACATGATTATTTACTAATTTTTGGAAGATGTGGCTGCTCCTGAAGAATTATGGTCCAGTATTTTTATATGCATTTCTCTTGCAAATGTTATCATGTGCTTTTATGTTAAACTTTAGTTTAAGATGTAACAATATTATAGTGATTTTTGACAAACAAGGAATGGAGGAAAACTACCTGTACTATTTTCCTTCCTATGGAGACTCCTCTTGAGTCACATTAACAGTACAGAACTTAATGTTAATTATAATAAATACGAACCACCATATTCCTCAGTAAAAGTCAAAATAAGTGTCATACTGAAAACCGTGGGTGCAGGACACTCAAGATAAAGTGGTTTAATGCTGTGTTTTAAAGTGATGAAGCTTAACATTTTCTTTATCAGAAATACTGTTTGCTCTCATGACATTGCTCATCTGTGCTATTGGCAGTAGAGTGACCTAGTACTTGCTTTGGTGGATCTCACATAAGTTTAGTTTTAAAATAGTGACATTTTTTTGCCGTGAGGGAAAAATAGAGCAGCAGACAAGTAAAATTTAGTAGGTTTTAAATTATGGTTCAGAGATTAATTACTTTTAAAGAGTCATAAACTGATATGTTGCTGAATTTGTCTCTTTCCTCCCTCAAGCTGTAATACTCCAGGCAATTGCCTTCACATCAGTTATATCATTACTTCTCCCCTCTCCAATCGATGAGAGCATCTCCCAGGCAGGAATATACTCAAAATGAGGAGACACTTTCAGGGGCATTTCCAGCCCATCCTCCTTTTGCAGTTCTTTCTCCTAACAGGACTGTGGCTAATAATGCCTTTTCACAACCAGTAGAGACATATCCCACTTTTTAAGCATGCTTTGCACTCACTCATGTAGATGAATAGCTCTAAGGATGAGCAAAGGGGAGGAGGACTTGACCTGTTGACCTAAACAACTTAGCAAGGTCATCAATTCAGTGCTGACATCTACCTCCAATCCACAGCTGAAGGTGTTGCTCTTAGAATTTTTGGGATGCTATTAATGTAGGGGGAGGAGGGTAGCAAGATCTCACTACCCATTGGTAGAAAGGGAAATAGTCATATATACTCTTGCTATGATTTATACTCTCATGTCAGAGAGGGGAATGGGTAGTTTTCACTTATTCAAACCGTAGAGCGAGGACTGGTAGGACAGGCAGAAAGTCCTTATCCCTCTGTCCTCAATCACACATACTGTGTTTTCTTATTCTGCCTCTTATTTTCTAGACGCAGGTCTGCTCACATATGCACATACAGAAACATAAACAGAGCAATACATAAACCAGACTAATTCTGCAACATAATCAAGAGCCTGTAATGAAAAAATATCACATAGGTGGGGAAAGTACCTACACATCATCTTTACCTCTAATGCTTTGCAATAAGCCAGTCTTGACATGTCTTTTCGACTGCTTACACATTTTCTTACTGTAGATTATGTTTTCAAACTCTTAACATTTAGAGTTTCAGGGCATGTTCAGTCATCTTACTTAAAATATTAAAAATATATTAAAAATATATGCTATTTACAGAACCATCTTTCTCCTCTCCTCTCCTCTCCT
>NW_010266076.1:7890-59632 GCF_000690775.1 Eurypyga helias
CTCTTTACCTCATGTTACCTTGGTAAGAATTCAAAAGACACCTACTTCTTCCAAATTGCAGTTTCATACATAAGTATCTATAGATGTGAGGGGTAATGATCCTCAGAGATCCGATTACAGGTGTGAAGTGGAAATAAAAGACCCTTTTTATGATCATAGTTTAAAAAAAACCCCACAAACAAACAAACATTAAAATTGTGACTGTTATATTTGCTCAGCTCATGAACAAGAACTGAAGCAAACTAAAAGCAATAGCAGCAAAAATGACCAGCAAACACTGCTTTGGAGAGCATAGAGCATGCGTAAGAATTTTAAATGAAGGCAAGCTGTATCGGGAGGGGCTCTGGGTGATATATTAGCCTTTTCACATTCAATTCGTATATCATATATTCCTACAGATCTTTCCCTTCCTCTCTCCAGGGTTTACTCTTTCTCCCACTACCCTTTTCTTCCCCTTCCCCACCTCCTTCTGCCATTTATGGATTTTGATTGACAGTAGTTAAATGGCACACAGCCAGCTTCTAAAGCAGCAGCTGGGGCTGGCGTTCCTTCTACGTAGACACATCTCAAAACACACCATTCTGTGATAAATCAGCTTCCCAGCTGCCTGGTATATGATGTGCCTGGATAATGCCATGTGTCTGTTTTGACCCAAAAGCTGCTTTCGCTAGGACTCTATCTTCCTTTCCATTGCCCCCATCTCCCTCCTGCTTTCCAAGATGTCTGTCCATCTGTCATTTACACAGGTGTGTGTCAGCCAGGGTGGCCTTCAGTCCTACCAGCACACTGGCCCTGGTTCTGCTGGCATCACCTGTGGGCAGAGGCAGCCGTGGCACAGAGCAGCTGGCCACATCTGGGACTGCAGACCTCCAAGTGGGCAGCACAGCCCTATCCTCCTGCTGTAGGTTATGAATAGCTCTCACTGAAGTCCACAGGAGTTACTCGCATCCCGCAAGGAGGAAATAGAGCCAAACCTTTCTAAAATGATCAGAGATGTGCAAGTTTCCTACCACTGTAGGTAGATAGGCACAATGGGGAGAAACAGTATTGTGCGTATGCACCCAGCTTTGTACAAATGGAGCACCACTCCGTTGTTCCAAGGTCATAACAACCAGCGAACAGTTTGTTCCTTTAAAGAAACAAAAAACCCAAACAAAACAAAACAAATTTTAATGTCCTCTTATGTTTTTGTAAAGGCCAGGGTTACTTTCGCAGCAGGTTTGGACCTCGTCGGCAGGCTTTTCTGAGCTTTATGGCTGGGCTTTGGGGTAGCACAAACAATGCTGCCGAAGCTTAGAAGAAAGGCAAGAATAATATTTGTGCAAATCATGGTTGTTTTACTAATGAAATTCATTGATTTCACATATTTTCAAACTGCTTTTGTCATCTCTCATACAATAAGCAGATCTCTGTGAAGTAATAAAAGGTACATCCTATGTTATCGAGTGATGTCTAATGTTTTAAAATCTATTCACATCTTGGTGAGAAGTAGTGCACAGACTGTTTCCTCATGGATGTTTAAAAGGTTTCTTTGGTTTCCCAGAGAAACACACACACCTTTCAGGACATATAGGCTTGTCAGTAAATTTTTAACTGAAGAGATTTCTGTAAATTAAAATTTTTCTTACAATTTGCTTATAACTAAATCTTCTGTCTTAAAAGAGTGCTTAGTAAAATCAGTTTGATAGATAGCTAAGGTAAGGATTCTTTGAAAAAACCCTCACCTAGTAAATATTTTGGGTCAAACCTTTCAAATATTCTGCTACAACTTTTTACAAACTGCTCTATCCAATGAGTCGTGCAGCCCAAAAGTCAACCACACCTTCAGGAAAGGAATCTCTGGTGAATGGGAATTTACTGGTAGGAAAGTCCTGCTCCGGTCCAATGGCAAATCTGCTCCACACAATAGGAAGGCTGTGACTGTATCTTTGATATTTTTACAGAAGAATTCACTTTGCAGAAGTGGCCCAACTTAACATGTCTAGGAGTGCAGTGAGAAAATCCCAGCTGACCTGAAGCCAGGCAAACCCAGGCAGTTTTAGCTATTACCTTAGACTGGTGAGGATGCTACCCTACATGTCTTAACTGGATGCAAGGGCACTCTGTAAATTACTATCAATCTTTTTCAGAAGGCTTAAAGTAGGTATATTTCTGTCTTGGTTTTGTAAAGTGCGGGGAGATATGTATGGTTCATGACTCCACCATACGTATGTGTCACATCCACCAAAAGCAGCATCTGGCTTTAAATGATCAGAAAGAAAATCAAATCTGCTGTCCAAGCCTGGAGGTCCTTGCAAGAGCTTATGGAAATCAAATGTGTTTTATTGAATACGCATTCCAAATAATCTATTTATTTTGCAACTTTCAATTTTAAAATCAACACACAGCTGGAGGGCCAGATTCACTGATATGCTTTGGCTGTGCTGTATTGCTTTGGTGATGTAAAGCATCTGTAAACTTGAATTAACTGGGCTCGATGAGGTTGGCTCCCTGTCGGGTTTACAGCTGTTTCACATTGCCAGAGCAGCGCAGAAAGTCAAAATAGACTGGTATATCCAGTCTCACAAGTGTGAGGCACAGGGGAGTATGCAGGGCAGATGAGAATCAGGACCACTGGCAGTAAACAAACATTATTTCTAATGGAAAAGAATACTTATATAAGGGTGGTGAAAGGACAGATTTTTTTCATTGTGTGCACTTTTAGGGAAGGGAAATCAAGTGCGTGAAACTCCTCTGGAGCATTTTTTCAGTTTTAAATACAGTCACGGACACAGTTTCTTGTATACTGACATGCTCTCTGCTGCTACATAGCTAGTTTAAAGAAAAATGATGGATCACGAGGGGAATTAGCATCAGAGTATATTAAAGGAATTATGTTTTAACTCTTGAATAAGTCTAAGATCAGTTCCTAAGGAATTTTAGTATCTGTGTGGTTCCCAGGAATGTCTTGCTAGTAACTCTGTATGTTTTATGAGTGGAAACATGCAGAAAAAATGTCTGCTGACAGAAAAGGATGGAAGGTGAATGTGGAGAAAAGCCATGTGCCATTCTATGGCAAAGGACAAACATGTTGGTACATGCATTAAAAATGAAGTCACAGTGTACCATGTGGGTATATATATTTTAGTTTAACTGTGAGTACGTTTCAAACTGCAGCATGTTCTACTTGGTTTTCTTTTTACATCTGGTAGCTGCTGCTTCGTAAATAGCTCCTGACCTTACTAAAATTTAGTTGCAGTCTTCTCACTGCAGGCACTAGGTTACTCATTGTTAATGAGCGTATTAGATAATAGATGTTAACTCCAGCACATTGCAGCGTTTCAGCAGAATGCATTCCCTAGCAGTGAACACAAAGTGTCACTGTGACCACACACTAATAATTCCAAGAAATATAGAAACTTTTGCCTAATTTTGAATTTATTTACTTGTCATGTGTGTGCTCATTTGGAACTTCTAGCATTAATTATCTTTGCTCCAAGTTGGGCCAGTCTGGAATTCTAATTATCTTCGTTTTTACAATTCATATATCTGAGGTCTTAGTGTACTTTGGAGCTGAACTCTGGGCTGCACATAATCAAGGCAGAAAAGAGATAGGTGGCAATATTGTACATTTCAATTGCCTTGTCTGATGTGCCCCTTTTGTAGAATAATGAACACTGGAGAAACAAATTGGTCTGTCAGAGTCAATAACAACCCAATGCCCTGAGCTGCTGGTCACTAATGCTTCCTGTACTTAATCAATGTGCTGCCGGAGATGTTCTGTTCAAAACAGTTAAAGATGAGCAGCAGCAGCAGATTTGGCAGCAGGATTGGGAGACCAAGTAAGAGCATCCACAGGGTTGGAGTTTCCTTGTGCTAGGGAAGAGGCAAGCAAAAGAAAAAACAAAGTGCTTAAAGGAAAACCCTGCAAGGAAACAAAGACTCCCACTGTGTCCTGTTGGTAGAAGAGGAAGAGGAGTCCAGTTCCTTCCTCCAAAATGTTTTGTTAAAATGAGTAAGCAAATGATTTCTACAAGAAGGCATATCAGGGAAAAGGACATTCTAGATCCCCACAATTAAATTCAAACCATTAGAATAACCAACGTGAGAGGTAAGAAGTTGAAGAGAATCAAATTTTTGACCTCCACTTGTAATCAGAAAGCCTGAATTACCAAAAACAATTGGTGCTGGTAACAATGGTCAAGGCAGCAAATCATCATTTTAACCAACCTATAAGTAAAGCAAAACAAATAGGTACATTTTTGTATTAACATAGCTTTTGAATCATGTCCATAAATTGCTTTTGAAACAATTTAGTGAGCAAACAGAAAACAGTGTCTGAGAAGGAAAAGGATAAAAGGTGATTTATGCTTAACACACAGTTTGTTCAGTAGGTCTTACCGGCATAAACCTGGAATGCTGAGGGATAGCTAGGAGTGTGCACTCAGGAAAAACAGAAGATAACAAGAATAGATAAATAAAATAGCATAGCTTTTCTTTATGAAAATTAGACCTCAAAGAAGTACACCTGTGTGTTACTGTGCCGAAATACAGTCTCAACGGTCAGAACAGCCTATTAAGAAAGTTATTTTCCACTCTGCACCTTGCCTGGACATCATGCTGGGGGCTTCCAGATCTTTCAGCAAAATGACAATACAAGTGTCTACACTGACTTCTTCCCAGGAGGCAGAAAGCTTCTTTGGGCAAGCTATACATTGACTTGCATAAACTGAGAGTGGAAAAAATAAGGTTATCACAAAACTGTGATGGACCAGTCCTTTTCTTGAAAACTTAACAACAATGGGAAGGAAAAAGATCTGGAACAAGGAAAGCTTCAACTGGACTTAATGTTCACAGAGAACCTCAGAAATATATCAAGATATATCAGACTGAAGGTCAGTTGTTTGTAGTCTAAGGTAGACATTTATAAACTCAGAAGTTGGTCAAAATAAATAGGCATTTCCAAAGGTTAGTTCATCCCTGGCAACTTGCATAGATACTGTAGGATAGAAGATGCTTATCTTTCTCCACTGAGAGACAAAGCTAGGTTGACTGAATCCCATCTTCTCTGATTGTTCAGGGAGATCCTCTCTGACTTTTTCTAGTTTATGTTGATTCAGCATTTTTGCCTTCTTTCACATCAAATAGATTTTATTGATAAGAATGACAGTTGGTGATAATTTTCAGAAAAAGTCTAGTGCTTCCCAAGGCAAAGAATGAAGAAAATGAGAAATGGATAAATATTTCCTCATATGCTGATTTTTTTAAATTTACAAGAATAGATTCTAAAATTACTCACTTAAGACAGCTTCCTTTAAAATTTTAAAGCATAGGAGAATAGAAGTTCTTGAGAAAGATCACAAATTTAACTCTAAATGTATTTCTATCCCTTTATTAAAAAAAAGATATAAATATGTATTTTTGACAGTCATTCCTTAATTACACTTACTGTTAGTTGGTTTGATAAACAAAGAAGAAATGTTCCAAACCAATCCAGTAATTTGGGAAATACTGAGGCCAAACTCCTCTTCACCCTGGAGAATCACAGAGTTATTCACAATTATCCCAACTTACGTACCTCTGAACAAACATTAAAATCCAGTTCTTTCATGAGCTGTGGAACAGCAGCAGCTACAACTGACACAAGAGCAGAAAGAACTGTTGCAGATTCCCAGGACAGAGAATGAAATTAAGGAAACAGTATTTGTGTTGGAAAGCGGGAAAGCCTACACCCCCAATGGATTTGCTGTAGAATTTTAAAATACATTTGAAAGTGAAATCATATCAGGCTTACAGGACTATGTCACCAAGCTTTTCAGAGAGAGGATCGCTCCCAGACTCCCATAGGGAAGAAACCATCTCTCTGCTTCTCAAACCAGATTATGATCCTCTGGAGGGGATATCCTTTCGATAATTAAGGTTACAATCACAGTCCCATTTTATGGCTGATTTTGATTTTCCATATAAAACTTCCCTGTGACTGCTCAAGAAAGTCACACGAAGTAACCAAAGAATCTGCTTCAGTCTTACATAAAAATACATTAATAACTGATATTTCTAGCCACAATTACAAAACCACACATAGGCACAATGTTTTTCTTCCACAAATGGATAATACAAATTTCTCTTAAACTGTTTAAAAGCACTGTTCTCAAGAAACAACTGTCTTATATTGTCAGATACTGTCTCACAAAAAGAATGAGCAAGGGCATTTTGAATTAGTTATAATAGGATTAGCTTTCTTAAAATATTCCCTCCAATAGGGGGGGGAAAAAAAAACTAACTTAAAACCAGAGAGTTTATATTTATCTGGACTAACGTCTCCCCCTAGCTTGAGCAATGATAACGGAAAGACAGAATTTACACTCTGTGTTATCTTGGATAAAATGAGCAGCGAGCAGATCTGTTACAATATCCAGTAATTCTTAGCCGTTTCACAATTGAAGCAGAACAATACATTCCATTATTTTGCCCCAAACTATTGTCTCTTGATAGAAAAAAGAATAAGATTTAGCAGTTTCGTTCTAATAATTATGGACTGCAACTCAGGCTGACCAACCTCATATACAGTCCCATCCTCACATAAGTCAATGGATCTGCCTGCTGGTTTTGATGGCTATAAGAAATGAGTACAGGACTTCACATCTTTCTCTCATTGATAAGAATTTACTGGTGCCATAGAAACACATGTGTGAACAGGAAGGATTTTTGAGAATTTACCAAAGACTCTCCTGCTGGCACGTGGCATTATGTCCTCGAGCACTTTAAAACAGGCCAGAGAGTATCTCCTATTTGTCCACTTATTAACAGCCCTCTTCTCCCTGAGGCCTTTGGAGGCAACCTCTATTAATTGTGGAATGATTTTGACATGATGACTCTCAAGGATATTTGTAATGAAAGAATATTTAGGCCCTTTGAGAGATTAGGGAAATATAAGCCATATACCAAAACAACAAGTTTATAGATATTTACAAATAAGACATTATCTGTGGGAGATAAATTGAGGAATTTTTGTACCCCTGAGTTCATTCCCTTCAAATACTAGCTTTTAATTATGGATAAAGACCATGAAAAGAATCTGCACTTGATATCCTTTTAGGCTAAATAAATTCAGGGGAGATAAAAGCCTAGATCAAGTGCAAGAGCGATCTGGATCAAGAATTCTCTGATGAAGAATGGATTGAGATATGTAATCAAACAAAAACAATCTCCATTAGTGTAAGACACCAAATGTTTATATTTCATGTTATTCATAGAATATGTATGACTACAGAAAGTATGGGCAAAGTAAACAGCGACAGTGATGATATATGTATAAAATGTAATTTTGAAAAGCGGTCTCAGCATGTGTGATAGGACTCAAAGCATTCAGCAGCACTGGCACAAGGTTGCAGAATTTTCAAGGCTATTCTAAAAATTTATAAGTTCCTTACATTATCATGCCTCATCATCTGTCTCACCTCTTTTTAGACAGATGCAAAATCAAGTCTGTGGACACTGTGTTACCTGCTGCTAAGGCATTTACTATGAAGAGTGTACCAAACATCATTGTCACACTTTGAGGCGGGGGAAGGATGGTCAAAGCTGACAGAAACATTTCATCTGGAAAAAAATCCCAAACTGATAAATAAGCTAGGAAGTTCCCTAAAATGTGTTGAAAAATATGGAATGTTAGAATACTTAGACTGGAATTAAAACAGGGAAGATGATCTATAGACTACGTTACCACCCATGTCTATAATAAAAAAGGAAAAATACCTGTCAAATAAAATAAACCCTTACGTGTTTTATCTTTGTTGTGAAAATACTTTTTAGAGCCAGCCCTATAGCTTTTCTATGTACTAAACTCCATTTGCTGTATTTGCACCTAAAAAAGAGTCTTGGTCTTCATTGTTCCAGACATGCAGAAATAATGACAAGATGTGAGGGATGTGGTTTAATTTGTCTGCGACTTTATTAACTGAACTCACCTGGGAATCATTCAGCAATAACATAGGCAGTGCAGGTCATCATTTCTTCTTCACTGGTTTCCACATATTTGGGGAGAGCTGTCACTCATAGCTGGGACCCCACTGCCCTACCCTGCGAGGAAGGTTAAGAGGCTGCAAAGAGGGTACTGCCTATTTGCTGCAAGAGCCTCTTTTCTTCTGCCTCTTTAGCAAGCGGCTGCTCTTTGATTTGCTTCTGACTCTGGTTTATCAAGGAAGAGATGCCCTGGGGAACAAACACAGGCACTGGTCACCTGCCACCAGCAAGCAACAGCAATTAGCTGGGCTGCCCTGTCCAGGTTCCTAGATAGCTAATCATTCTCACATCAGCCAGAAATATACATAAGCAAGTGGAGACCTCTCCCCTGGATGGCTTATGTATCCCACAGATTGCTGCTTGTTTTTCAGAGTGCGTAAGAGCGTTTCCCATCCCTGTACACATCTAGCCTCTTCACAACTCGTGGGTCTTCGGGTCTTGCTCACCTATTCAGACCTCTTGGTCTGATAGCACACCTCCCCTACCAATATCCTCACTCGCAACACTACCTTTCAACTTCTTTCTCCCTTTCCCCATCCCTTCTTTTACAAAGTGCACTGGAAATAGCTTCTGGCATACAAACCTCCTTGCAGGGGAATCCTATTGAACTGGTTAATGGATTATCCAACATTCAAGGCCCACCTCCCATCACTTAATTTGTCTTTAATAATAAATAAGTTCTAGCAAGGAATCTGCTGTATACCCAGCTGCCTTAGTCAATACCTGAAATCTTGCCAGTTTATTAAGAATGAGCAGAGATACCTGCTCTGTCTCTAAACTTCACAAGGTGGTTAAAGGATGGGAGTGAAGGAAGAGCAAGGGCTCCCTATTTCTTTCACTGGCAGTTCTACCAACCAGCAGGTGAGTTGTACACGTTGGGGTGTCTACGTTCTTAATCTACCTTTCCTGGAAATAAAAATAGACTGCAGTATCTACCAGAAAGGATTGGCATTAGCGAAAGAGTGACTCCCAGGTCACATTTACCCAGTATCTCATAGAAAAATGTTGAACAGCACACCTTTACACCCCAGATCATGGATCTGTAGCATGGACTCTTGACTGAAAATTTTTGACCTTTGCTGCATGTACACAAATACCTCAGTTTACCAGGTGATGCCTGAGGCCTTAGCCACAGCTGCACTGGTGTCCCACTTCTTTCAGTTTTAGTGCTCAGCTTTGAGAGACAGCTTTGCTGGAGTGTTTTCTTTTCCCAGGGTTCAATTCATATGTCTAACCATAGATGTCTATTATGCTTTGAGATGTTCTGTGGCATTCGGCTGCTCCAGAAAGGCAAAAGGCTTGTGACTCTAAGAGGATTTATCCAATACCATGAGGTGTCTCAAATGTTCTAGATAACTCTATAGGCAGCTGAATCAAGGTTCTGCTGTCAGCAAGCCCCTAAACTTTAACAGCAATAACATTAACTTCTACTCAGTTGTCTGGATCTTCATTGTTGCTTTGTACAACTGTGGCTTGTTTTCTCCAAGAGTGGATATCTCTTTATCTAGATTTGGGTAAGTTTCTTTGCATTTGTCCAGTAATACTGCTTGCAAAAACCGTTTTTTGCTTGATCCCCATCACACCCAAAGATAAGCTGTCACCTACGGGGATATACATCTTGACATATGACCATTCCATGTAAGAAAAGGTCTCTCGCAAGTCTCTGTCTCCATTTTTTTTTTTCTTTTTTTTTTTTTTATGCTGGGTCCTAGATACTGAAGCTTGTAATATTTTACTATGCAAACTTTCACTCCAGTTTCTTGTTTCATTGCCTTCTCAGCCACCATGGGGCTACTCCCCAGAAGCCAATCAGTCCCAGAGTGGAGACTGTAAAGGCTAGTACACTTCTACCATTTCCATCTTACACAGGAAAGGGTACGAAAACCTCCCTTAACTTCTGCTTTTAAGCTTCCTTTTGTCTGTATGTGTGGAAGGTTTTTCATCTCTTCCAGGCCTGCTATTGTTCCTGCACCCAATTACCTACACACATACCTTCTGTCTCTGAGCACACTGAACCAAGGAAAATACTCAGCTGACATATCAGCCATGCTGCTTCTGTTCCAACTTACCCACCTCCAAGGAAAGTTTCCACTTAATTTCTTCTTTGAGACCAACTGCTATTGGACCACAGCTGCAGATTGCCTTACTGCAAACCCACAGGAGGTTTCAACCAGCTCCCCAGCTTATCTTGAAGGGGACCCTGGAGCCTGATGCAAGAAGCATTTACATCCACATGCAGTTAGCAAGTTCCTCTGCTGACTCCTTGTAGGCAATCACTCTATTTGGTTTCTCCCAGGTGCACTAACATCATTTGTTTACCCTCTCCTCACCCCTTCCCCTATTCCTCAGCAAGACTCAGTTCAGGCAATATATCCCTTTCTTTCCTTTTTTTTTTTTTTTTTTCCAGAGAAACCTTCTCCCTCCACAACACTTTTGCTCCCACTGAAGCTAACTGGAGATTGGCCATTTATCCAATCCAACAGGGAATGTGAAAACTAAGAGCAAAGCCTAATGAAGCTTGGAGAGAACAACCATGTTGTGCTTAATTGCATTCAGGATTTTTCAAGCATTTTCCCTCCATAACTCACATTGCAACAGCAAATTCATTGGAGGAATGCTCTGCTGACTGATGTACCAGTTACAGCTTACACGTAGGTTTCCATCTAGTGCTGCCCTCTGACCTGGACGTTTGTGATACAGAGAGTAGAGACGCACGTTGGCTTAACAATAGCCAGTTTCAAAGCTCATTGAAATGGGAAACTTTCTACTTATTTCTGTGGAGTTTGGATCAAGTCCCAGAGCAGACATTTACAATTGACATAGCTTTGCTCACAATTTACTCTACTCCTTAGTAGGGGTTTGAGATCTTTCTTTCCCTGAAAGATTGTGGAGAAAGGTGGTTTGCTTCTTCCTCTGAGATCTTTAGGTCTGTTTAACTTAGAGATTGGGTAGAAATATGCCAGCACAAAAATATTACTAAAATGCTGCACTCGTCTGTCAAAAATACCAGAGAGCTCTGAAGAAATGCTTGGGGGCTGCCAATATCTATTTATGTTAGAGATGCCAATGGCATTCATAATGTACAATAAATAAAAGCAGTCATTCCAAAACACTATAATAAAATGTTCACAACTTAAAAGTAAATACTACACAAAATGATCTTCTGCATTATTACTCCCATGCAAAGATATTCATAATTGGTACCATAATAAAAAAGCCTTTTTTAAATATACAATGGCTTTTAATAAGCTGACCCTCCAAATACAAAATGTTTGTGTTGATCTACTTGAATTGTTTTGCTGGGCAATAGAAGTGTTGAGAACTCATTTCCAAAGGATGATAAATAGGAGACAACTACCCTCTTTTTTTTTGTTGTTTGTTTTTAAATAATGCTTAATTCCTGGTACAGGAGTTAAACAGATAAGGCTGCCAGCAGCTGCTCCCCACCAAAACACTTCACAGTTGCATGATAAAATGTAGGTGATAACTTTGCAGTGCTGTAAAACAAGGTTGTAGAAATGTGGGCATGTACTGATGACAAATTTGCCTTTAAATCTTCTTTGCTAATATTTATAGGCATGAAATCTTAAAGCAGCTTTAATGTGCCTATAATCCTGCCCATTTGACAGCTTTTACATAATTTTCTAGGGAAAGGTGACCCGATCATCCCAGGCTGTTGACAGTGCAGCTGAAATGGCCCTCCAATAAATGAAGCAGGATTACCCAGACACTATGGCAAACAACAGCTCATATTATGCATCAAGAAATTTCCATAGCACATCGGATCTTTGTCTTCAATGACACATGGATCATGACGGGATTTCAAGAACACATTTCCCTAGACACTTGATAAGTTTTAACGTAAAAGTATAGCATAAAAGGCTCCCTTCAGATAGGTTCTGTTTTCCATATTAGAAAGAAATTGCTTTCAATCTGGAAAACTAGAGGCATAGTTTTAAGCTGAATTATCATGTTAACTTCTACTGCTCAGTGTAGCTGTGTTCCCTGACACTTTGAATGCATTTATGAGTTTATTCAGTTAAAATTATAAAACATTACAAGATTTTTTTCTTTTTTTTCCTGTGGTAAAAGTCACTATTGACAATAAAAAACTCTTGATGAAGGCTATGATAAAACTATGCAGAAGTTTTGCTGAATCTCTTATGCTTCTCTATTAAAACACCTTACACAAAATGCTAGCTATATGCCTCCTAGGTTTACATGATAATGTCAAGGAAAGGTTTTGATGTCTGCTGCCAATTCATATCAAAGGTATCATAGGCTATAAATTTAGTTTATATTGGGGTAATTATCAGTGACACGGCCAGATTGTATTAATACTTCTGTGCCTATTGCTTAGCCTAGGTACTTAACAATTTGAATGCCACAAAATATCAATACTGATGCTTTATGGCATCATGCCAGAGCAGCCTGAGGACACACAAGATAGAATTGGTTGACAGTTTTTGTTCAAGTGTGGAGTTTGTTTGGTCTCATAAGACATTTATGAGGTCAATTGCATGTCATTTAAAATATCAGGAGAGAAACATATTTAAACTACACACCATGTCCCACTAGGAACACTGAACTCTGTGAACAAATACTAAAAAGGTATTGTGAGCGCTGCATATATAAGAAAGAAAAATAGACTGGGCTGAGGGTGACAAGAAAGGGATCTTCCCCAGAGTAATAGCTGTCCCTTTGACACTCACACAGAAAGAAATTAGGCAAAAAGAAAAACAAAACCACATGCACAGGCAAAAAACCTTTGAAACCAGCAAACATTAATTTTCACTTAAAATAAGGTTGGCATTAATTATATAGATGCTTACCTAAAGCATAACAGGGGGCTAAGACAATGAAAAACCAATGAAAAAGTCTCAGTATCCATTTTCCAGGGTGTTCCTTGGTATGGGAATAGCAATGATCAGTGATTAAATGGAAGAAAATAAACCAATAAAATATTCCTTTACTGAGTGATGGCATCATTAGACCACCAGTTAGTAGATCAAAATATTTTGTAATTAAGCCGATGGTTGTCCTCACGTAAAAGTATTTTATTCTTCTGTGTCTCAGTTTCTTCAACTGTTAAAATTTAATATTAGTGGTATATAAGTTCATTGTGAGTACTCTGACAGTTTAGGGATCATAAGAGGTTAGATGAGCCAATTAATATCATAACATGTAATAAATTATTAACATTCACTCTTATGAAAACATGTTAGTCAAATTCTATTGCTGATTTTTAAAAGATCATAGAATCATAGAATGGTTGGAAGGTACCTTAAAGACCATCTAGTTCCAACCCCCTGCCATGGGCAGGGACACCTTCCACTAGACCAAGTTGCTCCAAGCCTCATCCAGCCTGGCCTTGAACACTTCCAGGGATGGGGCATCCACAGCTTCTCTGGGCAACCTGTTCCAGTGTCTTACCACCCTTATAAGAGATATTCAGGTCTTAGGAATTTTTTTAAAATTAGACATGCTTAAGAACTGATTACCTTACTTGGGCTGAACTTTTAAAATCAGCACCACATGGATCAAAAGAAAACAAAATCACCACATATTAATTGCATGTTTTCACACATTATTTATACAAGATTTTCAGCTTTCCTCCTGGCAAAAGAGACAATGCATTATGGCTGATGAATTAACAGTCACCTTACTTGGCTGCTTTCTTTATGGTCATGCCTACTGGTGAATCTCAACCAATACTTATTTCATAATTCATCAAACATGAACATCGTGCTTTCTGCAGTACTTTATATAGTACATATAATGTGCCAATCAGGTTTTAACAGAAGAGCTGCAAGTCCACTACCTGTGGGTGATATTCATCCCACCCAGATTTTGTCAGCTGAAGTTAGGTGCCTGATCTCAGTCAGTCTCCATCTATAATGAAGGAAAAAAGACAGGTACTTCCAGATTGTGATTTTCCCCAACCACCTAAGGCAGGTGTTCTAGAAGTGCCAGTCTTCTCCATTGCCTGCAAATGACCACCTAAACAACCCATCATCTGACTTTAGCAATGACTAAAGTAAATCTTTTTATAGCATTGCAGTAATATTCCTGGTTGTGGCATTTATCTGGGACGTAGTAAAATTAAGAGACTTGGGATAAGGTGTTTAACATCAATGCCCTAACCTGTTGTATATTTAGTCTCTGCCTCCTGCCCAGTGACTACTCACTTAGACTTCTCCTGCCCAGTGACTACTCACTTAGACTTCTCCACTGGGAAAGATCTCATCTCTCTGAAAGAAAATGCTACCATGGGATATTGGTTCGTATCTCTGTTATTCTTTATTTGAAGAACAGACTTGAACCCAGGTCTTCCTTCTTTCGGATGACTGCAAGAAGCAACAAGTTACAGTTTCTCCAGCACAGTTTAAAAAAAAACAACCAACCAAACAAAAAAAACCCCATATTTTCATAAATCAGAATTGTCTTGGCAAAGAAAAGGGAAAAAAGTTCACATTTTCAAAGTATCACATAATGAAAACTCATTTCCCTTCCAGTTCTGTTTAGCACTTCTACAGCAATGTATAAGGTATTCCAGTGCTCGGATATCAGGGGAATATATCTCCTTATTTGACCCAGCTGCTGGCAATTTTGGTACTAATTAAATGAGCTACCCTAACTTTGCAATGCAATGGTGATTCTATAAGACATGGTAAAATCTTGATAACAAAGGATTTGCTGAAGATATGATATTCTTAAAATCACTATGAAAACCAAATGTTCATAATAAACTACAATTTGATAACTTTTCCTCTTGTTTATTTCAGTACAGTAGTCACATTTAGAAAAAATAGTTATGATTTATAATATATTCAGAAGCTCTAAGAGTTTTTTACAGGCTGATGATCTGATTATTTGTCTATGGGACTAGATAGTGTTAAAAGAGCACAGAGAAGTCCCAAAGTACACAGAAAAAAAAATTATTGTAGTGGTCTTCAGATGCTGACCCATTATCTGGGTTGCTATCACATCTGTTCATGGTTTGGAGAAATAGTGTGTATGATCATTCCATGAAGTCCACTGAAAAATGAAGACATTTTAGATATAGTTCTTGTCCATATTCATATATCACAGAGCTTATATATATATCGCCTTCAGGGTCTCTCAAAATTTAAAGCAGCATTAATATAATTGCAATGATAAACTGAGATGTATTTCAGGGTGTTGACAATTGTTTAATCTTTCCTAAAAATTCTGTGCTGTGCTGTTACGTGTTCACTAGTGTTACACAACAGTCATCCATTTTGAGAAAAGAGGGACACCAGCTCATACTATTGTATAAGAAAAGTACATGGTGGGGGGTTTGTTTGTTTTACTTTTAATAATGAGTGTCATGTTGAAAATATTCAAGCAAACGGATGGGTCAGCAGTCTTACCTTTTGTGCTGAGGTCAAGGAATGAAGCCAGGTAGACAAAACATTCCTGTTATATTTTATGTACTTCATTCCCATAGTTTGGACACTAATTCTGGAGATCTGGAACTCAGACCAGACAAATCCAAAATTACTTGAGTGTTGAGGTGGTTAGGGGGAAAGACTCCTTAACAACAGAAGAAGGGGATGTGGAGTTTGGAGCAAAGGACTATCTTTCTGTTCTGTGTTTGCACAGTCCCGGAAGTCCTGGGCTGTATCCAGAGAAGTGTGGCCAGCAGGTCGAGGGAGGGGATTTTCCCCCTCTACTCTGCTCTTGTGAGACCCCACCGGGAGTACTGCATCCACTCTGGGGCCCGCAGCATAAGAAGGATATTGACTGGTTGGAGCGAGTCCAGAGGGAGCCACGAAGATGCTCAGCGGGCTGGAGCACCTCTGCTATGAAAAGCGGCTGAGAGAGTTGGGCTTGTTCAGCCGGGAGAAGATAAGGCCCCGGGGAGACCTTATTGCCCCTTCCAGTACCTGAAGGGGCTACAAGGAAGCTGGAGGGGACTTTTTACAAGGGCCTGTACTGACGGGACCAGGGGGAACGGATTTAAATTGAAAGCAGGGGGATTTAGATTAGATATCAGGAAGAAATTCTTCACGGAGAGGGTGGTGAGGCAGTGGAACAGGTTGCCCAGAGAAGCTGTGGATGCCCCATCCCTGAAAGTGTTCAAGGCCAGGCTGGATGAGGCTTGGAGCAACCTGGTCTAGTGGAAGGTGTCCCTGCCCATGGCAGGGAGGCTGGGACTAGATGATATTTAAGGTCCATTCCAACCCAAACAGTTCTGTGATTCTGTGATTCTATGATTCTGTGATAAGAATGTGCATCTATGTGGCATTTATCTGCCCTAATCTAGGCGTCTTCACAAGCTAGGCCACCCGTGTAAACTCACCACTTCAGATTTCTTCTACAGTCTACACAAGGAAACAGACATCTCTGGATGATGCTTCATGACATCCATTTCTTATGCTTATGTTATGGCCCATTTCTTACGCTTATGCTATGACAAGATGGACTCCACTCTGAACATCAAGCGCAGGCTATAACCATGCTAAGGTACAAGCTTTTTCTATCAATCACGAATGTGCACAGTGCCTAGCCCAAAAGACCTCTGGTTCCCAACTACCCCTATCATGCAGAGACACTGCTGCTATGGAGATACTACAGTCCTGAAAGTGCTAAAGTCAGACTCCAGTGTGTTGGTAGATTTTAATGATAATTTTTGATTTTGTTTATAAAGGCACTCACTTCATTCTTTGAAGATGCCTAAGAAATGTTGGTAGGGCAGAATGGAATTTACCACGACTCCAAGATTATTATCCCTGATCCTGAAAAAAGAGATGATATTGCATATTTATTTAGTAGCCCTTTCATCACTTTAGTGATGATACTGTGAAAGAAAAAGGCTGGAGAAGACGTCACAGTGTAAAAATAATTATAATTAGGAATTGAAGGGTAGTAAATAAATCATCTCTTATATTGCTTTCTTCTTTTCTCTTTCATTTTGGGTATATTTTCACACACTGGGTCCAGGATTAATTTGCATTCCAAGTGTTTTTATTAAAACAGCACCATTTATTCTACAATATATACAAGAGTTTCTATTTTTAAAATTCTATTTCAAGGCATGAGCTTAGCATACAAAGTCAAATCCCAGGAGTGAGTCCTTTCTTTTTTCTTTAAAAAATAATAGAAAAAAAATTCCATCTGAACAGTTTTAAGTTACATGAGCAGAAAAGCAGAAAATGGTGCTTTCATCCACTTCCTCCCATTTTCTTTCCTATTCTTTAACAGAGCAACTGCATAAATGAAAACTAAAAAAAAAAAAAGAAAAATTATGAAAGATTAAATCTTCCTCTTTTTTCCTACTATTTTAGGCATTTTAAGTATATATAAATATATAAGCATATATAAAGGAGCAGAAGAAAATCCAGTATAACCAACAATTATTTTCACTTTCTAAACCTAATGCACATATGCAACAGAGCACTGACCTGATATATCATAACGGTCCCAGTTAAACCATGATAGTCTATTTGATGAAATTTCTGCATGCTGGAAAGAAATTTCATCCATTAATGTTCAGAAGGGTTGATATTTGCAGCAGTAAGGTATATAACAATATAAATACATTTCTACCAAATAGGTACTGCATTAAAAAAAAAGCACATTCAGATTTACTTGTTAGAATGTGACTCCATTCCAAGCGAAGTTCCACCTGGAGTTAAAAATCTTATGTTATTTTCAAGTATTTAAATGAATTTTAATGTTTTTTACAATCTGGAGTAATTTTACTACAAATATATTACATTAATTTCCTTTGCATATAGCAATTTAATCAGCATATAATCTCCCACACAATCAGCAAAGGAGGCACAGGCAAGCAGAAGTTGTTACTGTTTGTGCTATGAGAAGTAAGAGAGAATCCCAGAGTGCCCATACCGATTGAGCTGTCCCTGATAGCTGGTACCACTATTCCACCTTCAGAGATGGATAAATCCACAAGCAAGAGCTAACTTCATTAGCAACTGCAAAATAAGAATATGTTTAGGTGTTCACTGGGCCCACTTTACCACAACATCCAAGTACTTCATAAATAAGAAGAAACACATTTTCCAGAAAACTGTAAAACTGGGAAGTTATCTTTTTTTTTTTTTTCTCTTTTTTAAGTGGTCAACTGGAATTGAAGCGCCTGCATTTCTGAGATATGAACTATTTTCCATTCACATCAGCTTCACCCCAAATTTTTGATCCGTGACAGCTCTTTGGATTAGATCCTATGAAAGGAGTTGTCACAAATTGTTCTCAAGGACTATGACAAACTGCATGATAAGCCAGATTTATGCAGTTCTAGTCGAATGATTTCTTAGAAGAGCATTTGCTACTCTGCAGAAGATGAACAAAGACTTTGGGATAAGTTGCAGGGAGAACCTCATGCGTTACCATGAAGCACCACATATAATGACATGTGTATGAGTGAATATTATGTATTTCAATACAGGTTAACTATTCTTCAGTTTTTTATCAAGCAGGTTTAAAAAAAAAAATCACTTCCACTTGCCATATTTTGGTTTACATAGTAAAAATAAGCATGGAGCTGAACTCCAACTTTCAGCCAAGTGCCTGAATGTATATTAAATTGCAGAAACTACGTATCAAGGCCAGAATTTAACTGTAAGATTATTTCCCACGGTCAATACAAATGTATCTACATCTGTGAGATAATGTTTTTGTAGTTCAAATATTTTCTTCATGAAAAGAAGTGAAACCTTCTGTTTTATTTCATATTCAGATGACAATCTACATCTAATTTTATTACACTTAAAATAAACCTGAGAAATTGTCCTTCAAAGCATAAGCTTGGATGAAAATTAAATGCAAATAACAGTCTGTATTGATTCATGGTGTGCACAGTTTTCCTGGGGTTTTAATAATATTTCTATTCATTCATAATTAAGCATAAATTATTTTATTTTAAAAGGTAGAGTATTCCCAACCTGTTTGAACAGATAGTAGGCTACTGTGATTTTTTATTTTGTCTTGAGCATTATATTTTTCTTACAATTCTACTTCTTTTACACAAGAAAGATGTAACTACAGGAAAAGCCTATCTAGCAATTAATGATTACATTTATATTCACTTTGAGTCCTGTGTAGGTCACCTACTCTATGCATTTAATGGAGGTGTCATAATTACTGTGACTTTTGAATCTGAGAGTGAGGTGCCTGATTCAGATTGCAGACAGTCCAGGATGGCTGAGTTTTGTCCATACAAAGGAAATAGAGAAGTAATAGGTAACACAACACTTCCTGGTAGAATACAGCTGGGGGATTGTTCTGACCTACCTAGAGCGTTGCCATCTGCCACTGTGCTGGTTGACACAGAGAGAAATAGGCATTTTGTGGGAGAAATTGATTCAACCAGATATAGGCACCTACCTCAGGATGGGTCATATCATGACCCATATCAACAGACTACGTTGAGAAGAGCTCCTTTGGCTACTTACAGTCAGAGAAATGCTCCTTTCTCAGAGCACAGGTTAGCTCTTGTGATTAGTTCTGTCACAGGGAGATCTCATAGTGGTAGAAATGTGGTCAGAAAGGATCTCTCAAGGTTGGCATGAACTCAGAGGCAAAAATCATGGCATCTCCATGGTAATTCCTTACCAGGCAGCAGTCATGGAAGTGCCTACTTGCCAGGCACACTCCTTGAGTTGCCCTGTTTTTCTGCTGCCTGGATCAGGGATCTGCTGGAGTACGCAGGGCCATGCAACCTCGTTCGTCATGGGGCAACTGGAAGAACACCCAGGGACACAACATGTCATAGGATGCTCCTGCGTGATAATGCCCTGCCCCTGATGGGTTTTGGCTGTACAAATGAGTGTTCCAAGTTGTAGAGGAGTCTAAATATTTTTAACACAGGTCAGTCTCAAACAGAATGAACAGACAGGAATTTTGCTAACACCGGTTCTTTTAGGTCTGAACTTCTGAGTTATAGAAGACCTTATTGTTCTGTACTTGATTTAATCCCAAGTACTGGTAAGACTGAGCACTCACTTTTTCCCCTTAGTTTTATCTTGATTTCCACTTAACACAGGCAAGAACTGAATCCTGAATCCTGACGTATGAGTTTGTAAGATTGCCACTTCCAGGGGCTTGCTCTGAAAAATTAGTGGTGTGGCCAACAGCAATGTGCTGCTGAGCAGTCAGAGAATATGTTAAATTGGATCAAAGGACATTGCTAATTTTAACTACATGCCATAGCCTTGCTGGAAGATAGTAGAAGACTCACATAAGATATCAGAAAATGTAGGAAGCTATTTAAATAAAACCCTTTGGAAATGTAGTACCAAGCTGGATGGCAGCAGAAAGAGCAGCGAGAAGCAGCTTTTACCCAGCACTGTGTTCAAATCCCTAGATCCTGATTCCTTCTCTTACATCCTTTTTCCCACACTGAGGAGTTATGTTCCCAGGGGATATTGTAACCTGATCTTTCAGAAGGTGTTTGAAATTAACATGTAGTTTAAGGTTACCATCAAGCCTTCCTTTATAGTCAGTAGATACGGAAAACATCAACCAATTTGCCTACCTTCAATACCTATCCTGACATGGGATGAATCACACTGTGGTTATGCCTTTCCCTCCACTGATTACAGAGTGAGCCCTGGAGAACACTTGAAGTGAGAGTCCTGACTTTTACTTAGCTAATTTTCAGTAAATTAAATCCCACTCTTGCTCTAATTATGCTCCTAGCTGCAGGGAAACTGGAAAGAAAAGTGAAAAGGTACTTCTGAAGTAAACAGGATCAAGTCCACCTCTTATGAAGTTAATACCCAGATGCAGCAAGGGCAACAAAAGTTTTGGGAGTATTGCAGATGAATTTGCTAACGGTATTTAGTCCTACAAGTTTTAATCTCACCTTGTTAAAAGATTGCAAAGCCAATTACAACTGCCATGAAGCTGAGACACACAGGACCACTTTCTTTTCAAGGAATCCATCAAATTGTTGTTACTGAAATCCATCCACTTAAATTAAAATGTCTGAGGCTCTCTGTTTTTCACTAGCTTCAAAGTGAAGGTGAAAAGTTGATGGGGACATCCCTCTCCAAAAAATATTCATAAATCATGAAGTGTAAGAATTGTTATTGCTAACCTCAAGGAGACACCTTTCTTTCTTTCTTTCTTTTGCCTTCTAATGTATACCTTTTCTTATAGCTTGCAATATGTTTTTTTTTTTCTCCTGCATATTGAACTATATTCTCCAAATTAATTTAGATCCTTTCATAAAGCCCACAAGTCAACAGTACAGCTGAGCAGGAATTTGTTCTCTTGTGTTCTCCTCTCCTTTGCCTGCACCTAATCTTTTCTTCCTATTGCACTTGCCTGACTTAAAACTGTAACCTTTCAGGAACAGCGAGGGTCTTGCTATGCCTTTGCAAAATATGTGTGGATTATACCAACAGCCCAATTTTGTATTCTGAGTTCAAGAATATGTTGTTGACAACATGTTTTTTTAATGAAGCATAAAACATTATTTTTAACCAATGTCATTCCGGAATTGAAGTAAAAATTGCCAGTGAATCTGTTTGGTATTAGGAATGAAGTCTCCCCAAAAACTATTATCTGCAATTGACTGTAAGAAGTAGAAATGACTGGGGATATAGGAGCAAAACACAGGACCCAAATAATCTCTTGTCCTTTTCCCAGTCTCCTGGGTATTTGGCTGTATGGGGCTTCAAAGGAGGATGAGTGTCTTATATAATCAGAGTGCAAAGGAAGGACTATGAAATGCCCAATCCCCTCCTTAAGAATGCATTATGATCAATTGAAGTCAAGGAACAATATGAAAAGGTATAAATACAGTCAGTAAGAAATCTTAGATAAATAATAATAATGCAGTTAGGAGAGAAGAATTGGACATAATTGCTGTATTAGTGCATTGCTAATGAAGCTGCAATGAAACCAGGTGGAAGAGATCTATTTGTTGCCCATTGGCTCCTGCAGGCTGGAGATAGTAATATAGAAAAACACTGAAGAGAGGAAAATTTAATTAAAGTAGACTGACCAGCTAAATCATCAATATTATAATATTTTTTTATATATAAGGAAGTGTACGGAATGTGACATTACCCGAACAATAAACGAGTATTACAATGGTCATCACATAAGAGCACACTTTTGCATATTTAAGTGCCAGGGTTTATTTTTTTTCCCAGTTTGTTTTTTGGTTTTTGTTCATTTGTGTGTTTGTTTGTTTTAAAAATGTTTTCCTGGATAAGGATCATGAGCAAAGGTAATGGCAATCAATACTCTGGTAATGTCAGAATTATTATTTTGCTTCTGCAACATGTAAAAAAAAATATTCTGTTCCTAGATTAACCTATAAATCTTCATTAACAGCTACAAAATGAAATAAGGGATTTGACCAAAAATACTATGGGTAGGCTGTATTATTTTTCTCTCTCCCTCTTTCTTTCCTTGCCACCTTCTTGTTTTAAAACAATCTTTTTCCCATGGCTGCTAAGCATGTGCTTAAAGGGTAGAAAAATCATATTCACAAACTGATTTTCATTTAGTGCACCAGGAGCCTTAAGCCACTTTGTGTGCAGATTTCCAGTTTCAATTAGAATGGATATGCAGACATCAGATGATGTGAAAAATTATCTCATTTGAATCACATGAAACCAAACCACTAAGACACTGCTGATGAGGGAAACAGTGGTCTCATCTTTCCTGTGGTGTGCCATCTCTATTAGACTTTGTAAACTGCGGCAGTTTGAAATCTTTAACCAGCCATTACTAATAAGCATATGTTAATTGTAGCAGAGATCATAAGCAGGTCAATTAGGAGGCAAAGACTGGAACAGAATGAAACATTCAGCTGGAGGGAGAATTCAGGGCAGGTGTCGGCCAGCATGCGCTGCCCTGGCAGGAGCTCTAAGCATCTTGGGTAGAGCTCATTTAACGTTTTGATTTGCTGAATTTGCATTTCAGATTTCCATTCCTAATAGACAATATAGTCAGTCTTTGTTAATGAGGACTCTGATTACATGTGCCATTATAATTGGGAATTAGCAGGCCAGCCTTGTTTTGGAGATTAAATCCAAAGTAAATTGGATTAAAGACAATGCTGCTGAAATCCCTTTCTTTTTTGTTTTCCCAAGCCAAAGGTGAATAAGATTCCATTTGTTTTGTACATATGGCTCGTACCTTGATTAGCGTGTCTTGTGGTTTGTTTATATATTTTTTTAACATAGCATCTATTAGTGGTTCCAATATTAAAAGCAAGTAAGAAATTGCTGTGCAATTCATAAATGATCCTGACAAGGTGCCTAGCTTTATTGTTGTGCACTGATGAACAGAGTGCCAGTAGAGAATTAAGAGCATTCTGAAACATTATTTCCTATTATAAGGTAAATATGTCTAAGTGTTCATCTGCCCAAGTTATATTCTTGTACTAAACATTGACTTTAACTCTTGGTAGATGAGTTTATGCTACCTTCATTTACCTTACTTTGGCTGCATTGATTTCAGAGGAGTTACACCAGTCTTAAAAAGACCAGATTAATTTGTTTTATAATTCCATAGGTAGATATTTAGATAAGTTTTCAGTTCATTCAGAAACAGGAAATCAGGGTGATTTCTTTCTATTTAATCTCAGGTATTAGCAGAGAGCAAGACAAGTTCTGTCATTGACTAGTCTCTCTGTACAATAGTTTTTTAGTAGCTGCAGACATATCCAGTTTTAGCTCATTTTCCATGCATCTTATCCTGTGGCTTATTTGTGTAAGTGAAATATAGTTCAGATTCCTTCAAAAATCCAAAATAATTTTGTTTTATAAGCTATTTATACTACAATATTGATTAACAAGTTTGCGGAGCAAACTGTTTTTCTTGCAAATGAAAACTGACAGTAAGTCAGTAATTTCCAGCAATTGAAGGAAAAACGGTCCAGCAAATAAAGAACAGCATACTTCGTGTCATTACATCTTGCATCTGACAAGAAGAAGCAGCGTTTCATGTATAGGTCATCAAAACTAGAAAGCAGAAAAGCAAAAAAAGAACCACTAAAATGAAGTGAATCAGCAATGTTCTTGCTCTTTCGGGAAACTAAGGAATGTCAACCCAATGGTTTTGGGGTTTTCATAGAAGAAGACAGGGTTTTTTGCTGATTTCATAAATCTCTCAAAATATCTCTCTCTCTGTCTGCTACTTCCTTTGGACAAGTTCCTAATTGCAGTAAGTCAGATCAGCTCCTTGCCCTGGTGTTGTAGTTTAACCCCAGTCAGCTACCAAGCACCACACAGCCGCTTGCTCACTTCCCCCTTCCCCCAGTGGGGAAAAAAAGGTAAGAAAGCTCATGGGTTGAGATGAGAAAGTTTAATAATTTAAACAAAATAATGATACTAATAATACTACTAAAAATAATGATAATAATATGCAATTAAGATATTACTAATAATAATAATAATAATGATAATATGTGATGAAAAGGAAAAGAAACAAACAAAAAACACTGATACAACTGCTCACCACCCAGTGACCAACACCCAGACTGTCCCGGAACAGTGACCCTTTGCTGGCTAAATCCCCTTATCTTATATACTGAGCATAACACCTTATGGCATGAAATATCCCTTTGGTCAGTCTGGGTCAGCTGTCATGGCTGTGTCAGACAAGAAGCTGGGAACACAGGTGCAGTATGCAAAACTGAAAATGTCCTTGGCTTAATGTAAACATTGCTTGGCAACAACTAAAAACAACGGTTGTGTTATCAACATTCTTCTCAGCACAAATCCAAAACTCAGTCTTCCACTAGCTACTGTGGAGGTGGGGGTGGGGGAAAAAACCACCAAACCAAAACAAAACCAAAACAAAAAAAACCAAACAAACAAACAAAAAAAAACCCACCAAAAAACAACAAACCCCAAACCAACACAAACATTCGGTAACTCAACAATTATTTGGCCATGCACACATTAGGTATCAAAGTCATATTAGTCTGTAAGGAATCTTTGAATATTCTCATTGGCTTTTTGCTGCATCTTAATAATCAGACTGAAACACAATCATGTTAAAACAAACCATGAAGAACTACAGGTTTTTTTCTTTTTCATTCACTTTCAGGTTTCACATTCTGAGTATAGAAAGCATTCCCAGTCTGCTGCATGTGAATTGTCCAGCATACATAAATCAAGTTGGTTTTGCCAGCCTAAGTTTCAGAGTAGAACAAAATAATGACATTTAAACATCTTCTATCTTTGCTATATGTGCATTGTTTAGATCAGGAAATATTTATCCCATGAAAAGATGTCGTGAATCATAGGACATGCAAATAATCAGCCTCTATACATGTCAGACACTGTGAACGTACTCATTTAACACTTACTGCATCTTATACATCAAATAAGTATTCTTCTTGTCTGATTTTATAGTACTTATGGAAATACCTTTCTCCCTGACTTCTCTTTATTTGAAGGAGAGAAAGGGAAGGTGAAACTGCACAAGAAAATTTGTCCAAGGAAATACCACTGATCACAGTTACACTGTGATGGTTATGTTCAGTGCTGGCATCACAGTGTTAGTACCCCTGTCTTGTCAGTGTCAGTCTCCCATAGCGTGTTTCAAATACTAAGTCTCAGTGCTACCATGAAAACAGGTTTAGCTGTTAAACTGATGACAGGTAAAAGACTGGACAAATTAATTGATGTTTGGCCACACATATTATATGCACAAATCTATGTTTGAATATGACTGTGTGTGCACATGTTTTCATGTGTACAGACAAATCATGCAATGATCTTTAAAGAAAGGTTAAAAATATGAGCTGTAGAGATGTGTGGTATTCCTAACATCTTCCTTGGTATTTCTAAGACATCACTTTTTAGAAGTAAAAATGTTCACATTGTGGCAAAAGGAACCTATGAAATAGTTCTCCTTGAAAAAGTGTATGTAGGACAACTCTCCGGAAAACAAAGGAATTGTGACAGGATGAAAAAAAGCCTCACATATGGTAGAAAGCCAGGACTGCAGCAAAACCTACTGCCACAGCTAAGTATGTATTAATTATTATTGCACAGCAACTTTAAAAAGGCTTGTGTAATTAACCTCAAAGTCTCCCTCAACTGATTTTTTACCTCTAGGCAGGAGTTTTCTCAGGAAGTTCAGCAAATGGTAGATGATTCAACATCATTTTCACAGTGGAAGAACCTTTGAAACTTAACTGTGAGAGACCTACTGTCACAAGACTTACTATTTATGATCCCTATCATCTGTCTGTTGTTTGCCAAGGCTTTTTTAAATATTCCTCAACAATGTAGGAATACTGTAGGAATATTTTTCCTAAATATTCCTCAACAATGTAGGGATACACAGATTCTGCCCCACCAAATTTGCAAGTTAAGGCAGCAGTGTTGCTCAAAGCATGACTCTAATCATTCTGTTGAAAAAAGCACCTGCATTGCTATCCTTATAGGTCCTAATCTGTGCGTGTATGTAAGCACTTTCTAGCATTTATAAAAGATACAACTTTTGACAGAGTTATCAACATTTAATTAAGGATAAATCTTAAAACAGATACTTAGAAAACCAGGCAAAATTGCTTTTGTGCTATTCCAGTTACTGAGGCACACTCTGCTATTACACCAGCCTTTTCTCCTCCAGAGCTTCTCCTTTCTGTTCATTGATTTTTTATAGTTTGGGTTAGATGTGCATGGACGTGATAAGAATCTAAGTGTTATATGACCTGGTGGTGGGCCCTAAGGTCTAGAAGAAAACAGAAAAAAGAGGTAAGGAAAGGTGAGCTAAGGGAGACAGGCCAAATGAGCAAGGTAAACTAGGAGAAAGTTGCAAGAAGATTGAGATGAAGGATAACTCTGAATGACTGTTATTGGTGTGTGCAAGGGCACTTACTGGGGAACATCTCCTTTGTGGTGTTACTATCTGTACTGGTGTTGGCTGGGATAGAGTTAATTTTGTTACAAGGAAGGCAGGGGAGCAGGGAAAGAAATTGGGAGATGCTGTTAGACCTCAAAGTCCCCCTGGGTTCTGTATTGACACTAAAGACTTCCAGGGGTGAATGTGAGCCAGTTCCCTTTAAAAAGTCTGAAACGTCAATACCGTTAAGACAATGCCCCACAGTGATTTGGTTCCTGCTTGAAGAGTGAGAGAGCTGTACTCAGAATTTCCTCCTCTCGGGGCATTGCATTGACCCATGAAATCTGATTAGTAGGACTTACCTCCAGGTGGCCTTGATGGGATGTCTGGTAGAAACTGAATGTCTGGTAGTACTCAAGATGTTTGGAAATCTGAAAAATGGGGGACATCTGCCTGTCTGCCTATCTCATAGTACTAAAACTAATAAGAAGGATCTCAGAATTCATAATTAGAAGAATAAAGCGTTCTTCTTTCTGGTCAGTCTATTGTGCACTGTATATTGCTATATAATTTAAAGAAGACACACATTTATTTTTAATGTGCTTAATATCTGCAATTTATTTCACCAAGAGCAAGTTTGGTCATGGTTACCAAGCTCTTTCTGAGACAAGTCCCAAAAGGCACTTGATATTCTGGAGATAGTGGGACTAGTTGAGTCCTGATGCAGGCAGTAAGTACACCACTGGTGTTAGTGGTGCTGCTCTCACTCCTCTCAGGGATGAAGTCAGGCCAAGAAAAGTATGAATATTACTCAATAAGATCTCTTTTTTTTTTTTTTTCAGAGTACCCGGTGGTGTAGATAATTTGGATAGAGGAGGAACAAAAGAATTAAAAAGGAGGTTATCAGTACAGAAAATTGAACCTCAGTCAGATTCAATCAACCAAGCAATAGGTTTCCTCACCTCTTTTGATACAGGTTAGCTATCCCAGTGCAAGGGTCTCTTGAGGTCTCATAATTTAAATTAGTAGCTTATTCTGGCAGGTAAATGCACATGCAATGACCAAGGTTTTCAGAAAGGAATTTGGATTTGCAGTCCCATCACTCTGAAAAAGCTCTGTTTGATTTCTAGCTTGTTCCCTGATGCGGTTAGTCCCACTAAGATGCCACTTCACTGCAAGTTGGCTCAACAGGTTTGACAGCTTCTTCACTCTGGCGGTAGAATGACATAGCTCTATATGGTGCTGGGAGACATGAGTAATAGGAGATATTTGTTGATAAGTGGATAATTGTTTGTATACTGTTTCACACAGGGAAAACATATGCTTCTGATCTCAGGGGATTGTCTTGCGTTTGTACCATGTCCCAAACTCTATGTTTTTCACAGACCAATTCATCTAAATATAAGTATCACTGTGAGGACAGTCAGTTAGATATCCTTACAGGCTATGTACATCCTGTTTTTTTGTAATCTAAGTCAAGTTTCCATAAGTTACAATACTAGACCAACATTCCTGTTGTCATGTTTATACATATATATGCTTGAGGGTTTTGCCTCATATCCTTCTTTAGCAAACCCCATAATAGTTCATCAATTTATGCTGGTGACTAAGTATCATTCTTTTCTGTAACATTGGATTTACTGCCTTTCATCTCCTTAAATTATATGAATCAGTCCATCAGTCCATGGTAGGTATTCATACAGAAGAAATGATGTATCCAAATACACATCACATATGTACCACCATCTATTTGTGTTGATATTCATATACCTCAAAGAAAGATCTTGGTATTTATGTTTACACTCAGAATATTGAAATATACATTTTAATATTTCAATATTCCCTTTTATCCTGGTGTCACTCTTCTCAACAATAAAATAAAAGATTTCACAGCAAACACCTGCAGGCAGGGACTGACAAGCTGCAGCACCAAAGGGCTTTTCAGACACCTCCTGTTACAGTAACCCACTCGCAGAGTCAGAGGCTGAGTTGTGCTAACACTTAGGTCTCCCTCATGATCCCCCACTCCACTTGGTGCAGAAGAGTCTAGAAATTCCTGGTTGAAGCTCTGGGGATAGGTAACAACTGAGGTTTCTGAGTCAGGACCCAAATCTTCCCAGAGTCAGCAGATTTCATATGTTATCTAACCTGATGACTCAGCTTGTCAGTTCCTTTGCAAAGGCAATTTAGGCATGACATTAATGTTTCCTCAAGTTTGGGACCTTCTGGACAAAGAAGTAAAATAGGGAAAGGCTAGAAAAAGGGTAGCATAAGGGTAACTGTGCCTATTGCACCTCACCTTCTGTTAAGTCTCACACGGAAAATGAGGATACATTTCTGCACTGGGCATGCAATACACTGCACTGTATTCAAAGCTGCTGCCAGGTTTCGTATTTAAGTGTTTTAATCAAAGAACATTGAGCTGGCACTGGAATCAAAGGGGTGAATGCATATTTTTTCACATGAAAAATAAAAGGATATCTTTAACTGAGGGAAAAAGTTGCAGAATGTGTGTGTTTGCATATGTGTGTGTATGTGTGTGTGTAGGGGGTAGCAGAGGCTATGACATAGCATATGAAGTCAATAGTGTAGTTGTTATTATTTATACATGAGTAAAGATTACAAATGCAGGCAATAGCTCAGATCTCTCACCCCCTGGATCTGTGAAACCTGTCACTCAGTCTCCTGCGGTGTGTCTTCCTGTCTCCGAGCCATTGGACCACCTGCTGCCATGACTCTCATCTATTGCATCGCCTGAAGGCCTCGATGATAACAGCATTGATTCCAATGTACATCTAATTACTTCTCATAATCTATTCATTTCACAATAGTGTAGTGAAACATCTGTCACATCATAAACTCTTTAGTATCCTTATCAAACCACCAAAACATACTCTGCTGCCAATTGGCAGCTAGCTTGCTTTCTCTTCTTATTAATATGATGCAAACATATCTATGTTTTTTTGGTTGCTTTAGATGAATTTCCCTGATGACCAGTGAAAAAGAATTGGGCAAACTGCAATTGCAACATCTACTCACTACTTAGTGAGGTACCATTATTGATGTCATACAAATATCAGTGAGAATTGCTTTGTTTCTTCTAGAGATAAAGGCTCTAAATAGGGTCTTTAACATTTATAGTGCGGTAATAGATGGCTCCCTTCCTTGGCTCAGTGTGACTGATTCATTTACTAAAATAAGCATCTCAGGGATTATTACATTTGAGAGGTATATTGCATGGAAAAGCCTTTTACCTTTATAGTTTTTACTTTACCTGTGGGTAAATAATGCCCACTCTTTCTCTTCCTTCATGTAAGAAATCAAGAGCAAGGAGACCCATTAGCACATATATTTATTATCAAACTATAGAGAATCTATCTATCCCAATAGGATCATGAATATACAGTCACGTTTAATAAAGAGGGCTGATTAGTCCACTGAAAAGAACCTCAGATATTCAGGCAACGTGGCCGAAAATAGTGAGGTGTTGGTTTACTATTACATACTGAATTATGATGAACAACAAATCCCAAGTGAAAGGAGTGATATATTAACTGCATATTCCCTTTCACGGTCAATGTTAGCGCAAACTAGGTCTTGTTCTCGTCGTTTTAAATCTGCAATGGAAATGAATTTAGCTTTGATTTGATATCTGTAGAAACAGGAGCCATTTGTGCATCCACAGAACAGATAATGGCACGAGCAGCGGTTCTGGGAGTTTCCTCACAACATGCTTCTGCCCAGCTTTTGGAGGACCCGCTTTTCCATGGCCTTTCAGTAGCCAGTGAGGAAGCTAATTTGGATTCTCTGACCAGGCTGTAGTGTGGTGCCAGTCACTGTAGTAACTTTTATTATCTGAACATCTGACAGTAAAGAACTGGACTGCCATCACGAATTCAAGCTAGATTTTGTTAGTTCCTGACCTTGCTGGGAATCACAAGGGTGACCTAAGGGTGAAGGAGTCCATATCTCATTACCAAACCCCAGGACAGCCAGTTCTCTTTTATCCATTTGTCAATATATAATGCAATTCGATATATAATGGAACCTGAATATTTATCTGCCTCTATTTTCATCACTTCTGCATTTTCTAGTTTGGAATACGTATCATTTGTACCTATCTACTTAACCTACTTACTTACCTATTTGCTTTACCTACTTACTTTTTACATCCAAAATACACTCACTACTCCTGCACAGTGGGAAACATATAGAAATTTTAGTGTTATTGACATATCTTGCAATATGAATATGTCCAATGCATAAGTCACTTAAAATTGAATATTTGACCTATTCATTCCTTGATGGTGCTTTATATATGGGCAGGGATTTATGCATTTTGAGAATTCTTCACTGGGGAGAAAAAAAGAAGCAGAAGAAGCAGTTTAAATCTAAAGAAAAAGCTTTCAGAAAATCTCAGAGCTCACAAGACAGGTCAATACAGGGTCCAGGCTGATCTCCTGATATTCAGTTCCAAATACCAAAACTTGTACCAAGGACCAAACATATAGGAGTATGGCAAGAATCTACAACTAGTGCTACACTTGAGAACTGGACAAAAACTAAGTAAATAAAAGATGCTTTGGTTTGGTATCTGTATTGAAAAGATTTTTTTGAGGAGGTAAAAAAACCTACCACAACATACTTGATAGAAGCAATATGTAGTTTTCCAGATTTAGGAAAAAATCCATAAATCATTTTGGAGTAAACAAAAAAATATTGTATATGTATATATAAAAACAAATAAGGGTGTTTCTTTTAGGATATACAACAGTACTGGAGCAAATATATATATATTTGCTTGTTTGTTTAAAGTTGAAGGTCAATTTTGAAGTAAAATGAAACGTTTCATAATGAAAATATCAATTTTTTTTCAAAGTATCAATATAATATTTTTAAACATTATCAAAATATAATCCTTATTTCTCTTCTGAAACCACAAGTGACCCGGATTTTTTAATATTTAAAGTTCTTCCCAAAGGGAATTTTTCAACAAATTCATTGTTCATCAGAAGTAAGTAGATAAATAGATGGATAGAAATATTTTAGTGTTATTTCAATGTAATTCTTTGGATTAGGAAGATGTAGGGACAATATATAAGAAAAGCAAGTTGGCAAATAGGTCTTACAGCAGAACAGTGTGGTGGGCTAATCTTAGATAAGGGCCAGTTTCCCATTCAGCTGCTCACTCACTCCCACTCCTCAACAGGATGAAGGGAAAAATGGGATGAAAAGGTTATGGGTTGAGATAAATACCAGTTACCAATTACCTTCATGAACAAAACAGGCTTGACTTGAGGAAAATTAATTTATTGCCATTTAAAATGGAACTGGACAGCGAGAAACAAAGACAAAAATTAAAACAACACACCTTTTCTTCTCACACCTAATTTCAATCCTCCACTCCCAATTCCTCTACCCCTTCCCGAGTGGTGCAGGGGGATGGAGAATGAAGGATTGCAGTCAGTCCGTAACAGCTGCTCCCTCGAGTTCCTTCCTGCTCCAGCATAGCTCCTGTCTGTGGGTTACCATCCTTCAAGAATGACTCCAGCATGGGCTGTCCATGGACTGCAGTCCTTCAGGATAAACCTGCTTCAGTGTGTGGGCTCCTCCACAGGTCACAGTTCCTTCAAGAAATATCCATCTACTCTGGCATGGGTTCCTCAGGCTGCAGGGACATACCTTTTCTGGTGTTGTCTCTTCTATGGGCTGCAGGAAATATCTGCTCTGACATCTGGAGCACCTCCACCCCCAACACTTCTCTGACTTTGGTGTTTGCACTGCTGTTTCTCAGGTTTTTTTCTCTCTTTCTCTGCCTGTGTAGGATTTTTTGCCCTTTTTAAACCTGTTTTCCCTGAGGCCCTAGCACCTCAGCTGCTGGGCTCAGCTGTGCCCTGCGGTGGCTCTGTTGGAGCCCTCTGGACACAGAGGGCAGCCCCCCTGCTATACCAACATCTCACCATGGACACCCAGTACAAATAAGATGTTGCTTCTGAGTGACAAATATTTTGTATTTTAGGTCTTTTGACTGGAAGTTGCACTGAGTATGACATTTTTTACATGGCCACAGACTTACTGCAATAGGAACACATACTACAATTAAAAAAAAAAAAAAAAAAAATTCCCTACAGGTTAAGTCTTTTCTAAACCAGTGAGGATGGACAGAAAAAAGGATTGCTTTTGTAGTTTGTTTCAACCACTTCCAATACAGATTAAGTGATTAGAGACTGGATTTTATACAGACAGATTATTTACTGATTTAAAGCAACAGAGCCCCATGGAAGCTGTCTGAACTATGCTGACCTACCACACCTAAAGAGCTCAGTTACCCAGTGAACAGAAATACCCAACTCGTGTTGAGCAGCCTCATTGGTGTGACACCATGACACCATTGGCAATCAAGTTTTTAAGGGTACAGCTGTGGAAATTACCCAAGAGAGTGAGGCAAGCTGGCAAGCAGTTAAAACAAGCATTCCATGACCTGTGGTCATTTAGGACATTTAAGACTCAGAACCAATTATTTAATACCAGCGGTCATAGTTCTCCCCATATGAATAAGGAACCCGTATCTGCCTATCGTCTCAGAAATTAGCTTCAAGACTTGTTTTCCTGGTCATTCACTGATGCAGCTGTCCTCCCAAGTGAACTCTAGAAATTTGCTCCACAGGGGAACCACAGAGATCATGGAAAGAAGAGCCTGCCTACAGCAAAATGACCTGATTTCTGCTACAGGGAATTTTTTGTGTCAGAAGTTTTGCCTTGGTCCCTACTGATCACCTCCATTTAGTGTTCTACAGGATGGGATATAATGGTTCACCAGATCTCTGCCTAGATCTTCTCCTGCCTCTCCTTGTCTGCTCCTCTGCCTTTTTATTTTCCTGACAAAAAAGACCTGCATAACTAGCTAATTCTCTATGCCCTTTTACCAAAACCTCTTTTCATGTGCTCTTTAATACTGATCATCTTTCTTCCTTTAACTAAAGGAAGTTAAAGTAGGAGAGTAGGAGAGTAACTTCATTCAAACACAGAAGATAAGAAGACCTTAGCAACTCTAGGATAACTCCTTGTCTCTAAATTGGAGAGACATGGATTTGACAGATGGACTACTTGGTGGATAAGGAACTGGCTTGATGGCCGCACTCAGAGAGTGGTGGTCGACAGCTTGCTGTCTGAGTGGAGGCCAGTGACGAGTGGTGTTCTTGAGGAGTCAGTATTGGGACCGGTGCTGTTCAACATCTTTGTCAGCAACATGGATGACGGCGTTGAGTGCACCCTCAGCAAGTTTGCTGACGACACCAAGCTGTGTGGTGCAGTCAACACGCTGGAGGGAAGGGATGCCATCCAGAGAGATCTTGACAGGCGGGAGGGGTAGGCCCCTGCCAGTATCATGAAGTTCATCAAGGCCAGGTGCAAGGTCCTGCACATAGGTCAGGGCAATACCAAATACAAGTACGGGCTGGTCAGAGAATGGATCGAGAGCAGCCCTGGGAGTACTGGTGGATGAAAAGCTGGACATGAGCCAGCAGGGGGCGCTGGCAGCCAAGAAGAACAACTGTATCCTGGGCTGTATCCAGAGGAGCATGTCCAGCACACTGAGGGAGTTGATTTTCCCCCTCTACTCTGCTCTCATGAGACCCCACCTGGAGTGCTGCATCCACCTCTGGGGCCCTCAGTTTAATAAGGATATAGACCAGTTGGAGCAAACCCAGAGGAGGCCACAAAGATGCTCAGAGGGCTGGAGCACCTCTGCTATGGGGACAGGCTGAGAGAGTTGGGCTTCATTCAGCCTGGGGAAGAGAATACTCTGGGGATACCTTATTGCAGCTTTCCAGTATCTGAAAGCTGGAGGGGGACTTTTTACAAGGGCCTGTAGTGACAGAACAAGGAGTAATGGGTTTAAATTGAAAGTGGGGAGGTTTAGATTGGACATCAGGAAGAAATTCTTCCCAGAGAAGGTGGTGAAGCACTGGAACAGGTTGCCCAGAGATGTTGTGGATGCCCCATCCCTGGAAGTGTTCAAGGCCAGGCTGGATGAGGCTTTGAGCAACTTGGTCTAGTGGAAGGTGTCCCTGCCCATGGAAGGGGGCTTGGAACTAGATGGTCTTTAAGGTCCCTTCCAACCCAAACCATTCTATGTTTCTATGATTCTATGATAAAGGGATCTCAAACTCCTTATATGTCTGGTAGAAAAAAAAATATTTTTACTAACACAAAAAACCCTCAACCTGAAATCAACACTAGAGGCAGGAAAAAAAAAAATATTTCCATTGAAGTTGTTCTGATTTTTAAAGAAAAAATCAATTGTGGAAAAGTGAGCTTTAACATTTTTTTGAGAAGGTTGGAGCTAGATTAATTTTGGCAAAAAGGAAGATTTGTCTACTCAGGTGTTTTCAAGTCTGGAGAAAGTTACATATGTCCATTTGTTTAATTTTTCAGACATCATCACT
This sequence comes from Eurypyga helias, assembly GCF_000690775.1. Classification (NCBI taxonomy): domain Eukaryota; kingdom Metazoa; phylum Chordata; class Aves; order Eurypygiformes; family Eurypygidae; genus Eurypyga; species Eurypyga helias. Next base: position 43,152 of record NW_010266076.1, read on the forward strand.
TATAGCTCACTATCTACATAATGACCTAACTTGCATACCTCAGATGTAGAATTAATTTTCAAGCCATTGCAGTACTTGAATAGGTGCAAAACTTCAAAAATCTGAAAGAAAGAGACAATTGAATAGTGACAGCTAAACCCCACTGGGTCCCCAGAGAGGCATTTGAATTGGGATACTGAAGTTCTTCATAGTATGGGGGAGACTGTCATCTAGAGAAGGACCAGGAGAAAACAGGAGGTAACAAGTGTGAAGGTCAGGTTTGGGGATGAGCAGGTTCACTTTCTTCTGTTTGTCCATTGGACAATATATCAAAAGGATATCTTTCTACAACCATCTTCATTCACAGGATTTCTCTTCAGACAGATGTAAAATTTAAAAAAGCAAATAGAAAATGTGTACGGACTTTTTGTGTCTATGTGTCAGACATTCCGGCAGAGACTTGTCTTGGGAGGATTATCCACCACCTGAAAAAATTTTTAGTGCAGTTAACCTTTGAAAATGACAACTAAGGATGTCAGGGGACAGGATAATTCACTATCGTTGTATAGTCCTAGCTATCATGTGAAAACACAATCAAAATCTAGGTTCATTCCTGGTAACATTAATTGCCTGGCTTAGTTGCCCAAGGTCTACAGAAAATCCATGAACAGAGACAAGCACTTCCAGGGATTGATTCAATTTGTTGTATCCAACTACCTTCTGAATGGGTACGTGGATTTTCTGCCTTTGTCTCTTTTCTAAAGACTACACTGGGTGCCTAAGGCCACTTAAATCAGACGTAGCTCCAGAAATTTGTGTAGGAGGAATGTATTCCCATGTGGATTTAATCCAAATGGTCTGTTACAGTTCCTCACATTCTTTTCTGTTCTTTTTTTTTTTTCCTTTTTTCCATTTATTTGTCATATTTTGGACCCAGTTCTCTTTTTGTGCTTATGAACCTGAGTCACCTAACTAAAATGCAGTAGCTCCGGACTAGACTGCAGTCTTCGCAAGGCTTTTCTGCTAGTGTAATTTTCTCTGGTTTCTAGGGCAATGGAAGAGAAGTATGGAGAAGGCCCTGGAAATCACAGAGACATTAACATTACTAAGGCTTTCTTACGTAATTGAATGCAAGAAGGGAAGAGTCAGTCTTCCACTGGTATGGCACTGAAATTATTGTCTGTTCAGTTTACTTAAAACGTCGGAAGATAGATTTTGACAAAACTTGTGGTTTCGTTGCCTTCTGACACAGTACAAAGAAAGGATAACAGGAGAGAAAATATTCTACTTTCAGTGACTGCATATATAGTTTTATGTTGCTTCTTAGACAAGTTTTTATGGTCCCATTTAAAATACCAGATGGCAGGTAAATGTTGCCCTTAGGTATTTAGCTTTAGGCGTTTGACCTATATAATCACAATTAGGTGTTCTGAAGCATCTCCTGGAAGAACCTAGTTCTTTTCCATTACCCAAGCAGGAAAACTAGGCTGCTAATTTCACACCCTAAACAAGAGGTGATGTGTTGTGAATACCCCACACACTCTTCTTAATACTGCGTAGATTCAACTTGTCTGGCAAAATAATCATGTTCATGACCCTTAGACCTGTTCCAGCCCTTATAAAGCCCTGCAGAAGTAACATTCCTGCATAATCCTACTGTTCCAGTTGAGGCTTACCCTCACTGGGTGTTGGAATTGTTAATAAATTGTTCATACTTCGCAGTAGTAAAGCAGCCTTACCATGACTATGGACTTAATCAGCTGAGTGCAGCTGGAAACTACAATCCAAATGCTCGAGTACTTTTAATCTATGTGCACAAGTGAAATAATCTCAAATTCAGTTAAGGACCCCCATCCTTTGATACTACTCCTGAATATTCACTGCTGTTCTTTCTCACAAGGGCCCATGCTCAGCTCCTTTATAGGATATACCTGTATGTTTTTTGCAAGCAGGTTTGAACTTACTTTCTGTATGTTGCAGGCTTGTACTCCCGGTCCAAGCCAGGTAGGAACTAGCAGTCATATTTCCACTTTAAAACACTTCTGTGATAAAGTTAATAGCCACGGTCCTTCAGAAAATGCTAGGAGTGCTGCTTTACTGAGAACTAAGCTTTGAAAAAATCTAATTCAAATCTCTTTGATTCATCTCTTCCATTTCTGGCAGCTTGGTTCCAATGATAGCTAATATACAAAAATTATATAAATAGATTAATATAACACTTTTTAAGGAAAAATATTCAGCACTTTTCTTTGGCTTGTGCCAGAGCTCCATTTCCCCAGATGTCTTGAAGAACATCTACTGCAGTCAGACTTTCCCTGGGGATATCTTATGGTTTCCAGTGCAGTTGTTAAACTATAGTGGCAATGAAAGGATAGAAAGCAATAAAGATTAGAGTTAAACAAGGTTTTTGGACCTGGCACAGCACACAGTCACATAACTTGTCTCTCTTATATCTCCCTATTAACTTTTCCAGCTTGCCTTCTTTGGTGCCTTCCAGTTTTGGTTCTGCTTTGACAATCACCAGATCTCCATTCTTGTTCTTATTTTTCACCAATTTTGACAATCCAGGGGAGGTAATTCTGTGAAGAAGTTGTGGGTTCAGGGACACAGTCCTCTGTTGCAGCTCTGTCCAGAAAAGATCACAGGATCACAAAATTAGAGAATCACTGAGGTCAGAAGGGACATCTGGTGATCATCTAGTCCATCCCGCACTGCCCAAGCAAGGACAGACAGACCAGGTTGCTCAGGAGCTCATTTTGGTTTTAAATACCTTGAAGAATGGAGACTTCACAATCTCCCTGGGCAACCTGACCCAGTGCTTTACTTCCCTCACAGTAAAGGCTTTCTCTTAAGTTTAAATGGAAATTCCTGTGTTTCACTTTGAGCTCATTGCCTCTTGTCTGTCACTGAGCATCACTGGGAAGAGTTTTGCTCCATCTTCTTTGCTTCCTGTCATCAGGTCCCCTGAAACCTTCTTTTCTCCAGACTGAACACTCCCAACTCTCTCAGCCTCTTCAAGGATGATGGTTGCTCCAGTCCCTTAATCATCTTTGTGGCCCATTGCTGGGCTCACTCCAGCATGTGCATGTGTCCCTTGTACTGGGGAGCCCAGCCCGAGACCTGGCGCTCCAGATGTCCTTCACCAGTGCTGCATAGAGAGGAAGGAACATCTCCCTTGGCCTGCTGACGATGCTTTTCCTAATGCAGTCCAGGAGACATATTGCTGGTTCATGCTCAATTTGGTGTCCACCAGGTCACCTTTTGGCAGCCCTTCTCTGCTCAGCTGGTGGGTCCCTAGACTGTGTTGATGCATACTCATCCTAACCATATTGCTCCCAAAAGCAGGCAGTGTTCAATACCTGCTCAGTGTCTGCATGCCGAGATGCACCTTCTCACCCATGCCCTGAACTTTCAGGCTTGTCAGCACTCATGGTCACCAAACTATGGATCTGATGATTGACAGGGTGTCCCGGAGGAGGTATTTGTGCAGTACCTTAATTTAGGTAGTAAAAGATTTCAGTGTTTTACGTCCACCTGCAACACCAATTGCCACTTTGTCCAAATAAAGTTCTTATATTAACACACTCTTTTGAAACTACTAAACCTTCACACAGATATTTAGAATGAACTGGTGTGACCTACTGTTTTGACAGCTCTGAGTTAAACAGGAAAATATCCCGTTTTTTAAAAGCGTTTTCCTCCTCAGCACTCCTTCTCTGTAATAGGCTGATTTCACTACACAATACAAATTAGGCTTGCAAGGGGTTAAGCAACCAGACAGCCTAACAAATCTGTGAGAGTTGATTTTTGTTTTCCAAAGGGTAACAAAGAAATAAGTTTAACATATGTACATGTGCGCGTGCTTCTGACCTAGCACTCATATTTTGATAAGCATATTTGAATTAATTCAAGGTCATATGTGCTTTAGGGTTGGAAACATATATAGCACTTCCCAGGTTACTCCCCCCGTTTTCTCCCGGCTTTGTAATACACACACTTTGTAATACCACAGAGGGGAATTACTGGCTTGGTGCTAACAATTCCTTTCAGAGAATTGCACTGTCTTCTGTGCCACAGTGGAAAATACATCAAGATAATTCCCTCATCACTGCCTACCCACCCACCCGCTCCCTGTAGTCTGAGATGAACTGTCTAGTCACATATTCTAATGCTGCTTCTGGTAAAATGTTTGATTTTTTTTATCCTCTCGGAGCAAAGACTTTCTGGAACCTATATTTATTCTGACATTTCTTTTTTTGGTGCATGCACATCACCTGTGAGAGGTTCTTTGTATATTGTCATTACTGATATCATAAGAAATTCCAGAAGTGAAGAGTATTTAAAGTGGATTCATGGGTGAGGGATTTTGTAGTTTTCTTTTTTTTTTTTTTGTTTTTAGAAGTTCCTTGCTACTTTCTACTTAGCTCAGCATCATAATGATTTAGGAGAAACGTACTCATGTGTAGGGTGTGTGCTGTGGGATAGGAACCAAGAAGAAAAATTTAACCAACAAACGAAAATCTTTTGTTCTTAATGACAGAATATAATGGAAATCTAATCTCCTACTGCATATTATCATCAGGCAAATTAGTTACACATATAATAAGGTTTTGCTGTATAAATTATAAATGAAATAAACAATTCTGTCACCATGGTGTGCAATGAATACACCACATGTTATATGTAAATATATTAGTCATTTGCCTTTTGTTTATGTGTCACAAGAATCCATTTCCTTCATGGTGTAGTTCCTATTCCCTATGGGTTCTTACTAAAGTCATCTCAACCCTTCACGTACAAGCTTTTTAAAGCAGAATTTCCTTTTTTTTTTTCTTTTTGTTTTCCAGCCCAGTTTTAATAATGGCTGCTTTTGTGCCAGTTTCATTTAGTGCTTCAAACTGTAATTTTATCTGAGAGAGAAGAAGAAATAATAAGGAAAGCAGAAAGGGTCTACATGATATATCAGTACAATACAAAAAACATATTGAAACCATTTTTTTATTTTAGTTTTTTTCTTCAAAAATTAAAATATGTCCCATAAAGCAACTATGCATATTTTTTCTCTCACCAAACCTTTCCTTCTTTAATGAGATAATCTGTTTTTAAGGAATGCATTGTTCAGTCTTTCTTTTCAAGGGGTGACATCTTTATATTCCACACAATACAGTATATGCAGGAATGACGTACATTTGGGGTTTTTTCACCGGGCACTGCACAACAGCCTGCAAGCCCTTTAAAACCAACACAAGATGCAGTTACTCTCAGTGAATGATGGGTTTAACATACAGATTCCAATCAATAATCCAGAATTTTATATTCAATCACATTCAGTTCACACTCATCAAGGATTATCTTTTGTGCTCCCAAAGGCTTTTCCTGCCCTCCACAGGGAGACTGAGTTGAATTGAATATACCTCATTATATTTGGGATGGCTGTGGACCCTAATGGAAGAGGCAACACTTAGCACATAAGCAGACTAAACTTTCATGATCAAGACCAGCTAAAAAGGATATTTGTCACTGCTATCTTCACTTCTCCTGCAGTGTCAAACAACACTTTCTGCAGGGTGAATGATTGTTCCTTGACGTTGTTTACAAGGTCAATTATATCTTTATTTTGAGAACTATTCCAAAGGCTATTAGAAGAGGTTTTTTTCAACTTGTATTTTTATAGGGAGCAGAGACAAGCAAGGATCCTGCTTTTACAGTTTACTTGCAGCTATATCTCTGTGGAGGCCTTTTTTTTCTTTTTTCTTTTTTTTTTCTTTTTTTTTTTTAACTGGAGCAGACAGTGGTTAGCAATGGAATACAAAAAAGCAATTCTACTGCCTCATAAGCCACAAAGTGGACTATGGAATTAACGTATGAGATGTTATTTCTAATTTATTTATCAGCTCTCTCTCTGTACTACAAGTACTCTCGAAAGCACTTACGTATTTGAAGTCTCGTAGAGAGATACCAGATAATGGGAAATGGTTTGCTGTGAGAAGTGATCTACTTGAGTGCATAGAAGAGGCCTCTTTCTATCAAATATTTCACGGGTAATGTTTTACTGTTTCTCCTAGATGGCATGCCATAGAGTGTAATAAATTTCAGTTTGTTTATATTCTGTGTCTGTATTTGCACTTTGGTGATTATATTTGAATTCATGCAAGATCCTTGTTTTTAAAAAAGAACTTTAGCATAATCTTCTCATTAATCCTGTCCTGTTTGTCTGTTATTAATAGGCCACTGTACAATGTATTCTGCTGCAAAACTCCACCAGGCATGACTAATTCAGATAATTAATTTGCTAGAACATTAACACCATCAAATGAGCCTGCTAAACCGGTAAATTTAAAGTAAATTAAACTTAATTTGCAGGTTATTGCAATTAAGTCTGCCTTGTCTTTCTGAGGGATTTCAACATCCTCAGTATTTAAGAGGCAATCATAATGCATGCAAGTGGGCGGGCTTTTTGGCTAATTAACACGAGTCTAATCTGCTTTTCAATTAGGGTGGATGTTTATAATGTGCTGGTGACAGTGTTGCAATTCAGTACAGCATAACAGGAGTGCATGGCATAATTATAGCTGAAAAGAAAAGCTCATGCAGGGCCTGTTTAGGGGTTAATGAGACATTGGCAGCTTCCAGCTGAGGAGATTGAGCCAGTTTAGTGCAGCTTCAAGAGGAAACCACCCATAGGGGTTTCCTTTGAAGTGTCAAAAGGTCCCCTTGTTCTGGGTGGCTTATGTTTCATTTGTCTGAGTGGCATATCAAAAATTGATGAGCTGCCAGCAGCAGTCCTCATGACATTAATTCACCAATTGTGTTTCTAATAGTTTCATCCTTAAATACATTTGGATGATGATAATGCTAAGAAAAATCAAGGTTCTGAAAACAATGAGAAGGTCTGTGCAGTTCCAAGAAGTGTATACAGACTACGCAAATGCATCAGCTGCAAATGTTAATGATGCAGATGACCTACACTGCTCGTTATGAGCAGGAAGAAGACAAAGATGTATTGTACATCCCTTCTCTGAACAACTTTTGAGCTGTGGCAGAGATGTGGCATTTATTGTTACTTAGGTTCTTGAAAAGCATAAAATGGGTCAAATTAATCCCTGAAGTAACTTTGCTGGCTTCAGAGCAGCTATACCAGAGATGGATTTGGTCTGTTATACCAAGAGTATAAGGAAGAAAGTGAAAAAGCAGAGGTATAAAGAGCAGTAGGCAACTCTAATGCAGAGGGTTTCTTCAGCCCACTTAAGCTATGTAGGTCCCAATATGAACATTGTGGTCCCACACTGAGGTAACTGAGGTTCTCAAACTTCTGTGCAAAAGTGAATGTTCATGCACAGATTGCCTGCCCGCAGCAGTGGTAATGCTAATTTCAGGGAATGCTAATTACATGGACAAGCAAAAGTTATTAATGTATTTAAATACATTTAAATTTCTGAAACAAAGAGAAGGGGCCATCAGTGTAAGAATGGCTAGCTAGATCAGTTACAGAATTCCTGATTTGCAGGTTTTTCTATTACATTAACAACCATAGTATGTGAGCATTACATAATAGAGGAGAGTACTTCAGTTGGTGCATGAGATTCAATTTTCAATATACCATGTGAGCCAAGTACTGTGCTATACTTCTTTTAAGCCTGGGAGCTGTACAATATAGGACTTTGCTTTTTCATGTGTTGAACAGCAAAAACCCCCACCCTGGTCCTATCACCTCCAAGAGTATTACTTGAACCTTTTTTAACTGTCTGAAAGTTTTGTATGGAGACTTGATGCACATAAGGAAGATTCAGCCCATCTCACCAGACCTATGTTCACTCTATTGAATTTAGAGCAGTATGAGACAGCCAGGGTGGAAGCACAGTTGCCTATTGTAAAGGCCATTCAACTCACCAAAAATTATATCATGTTCTGGAAATGCCTCCTCTCTCCTTTGTCTATAAAAAAAGTTTAGGCTGATGAGACATCTAACTTAAGTGCTTGCATTTAGGCAGTCAAAATAAAGGTCATCATCTGCATAGGTAAGGGCACAGTTTCACCACTCTGTGAGTTGGGTGATAACTTTTTGGGGTGTCTTCAGCTTATGGAAGACCAAGATTCGATAGTATCTCTTCATACTATACCAACGCATAAGTGCTGAAGTTAGAGTGCATGGAGGTATTTTTGCTACTGCAGGAAGGAAGGGCTCTTCCTTTTTTTAATCTGAGATAATTCAAATGGTTGAACATGCTGAGGAGTGCATGAATAGTGCCTGAAGTGACAGATGTTAATTTGGTTATCTCAACACCATACCATAGTATTATAAACATGGATTATGTGCAGGTCAGTAAGACTAAATCCCTGTTAAGATTTTTTGGTTTGCTTCTCTGCTTGGACTTTTGTCTGTGACTTGTGGTGTCATCAGCAGATGGGATTTACTAGGACAAAAATACTACTAATAGTGGCAGAAGTGGCTTCTAAATGACATGAACACTTTTATCAGAGGAGAACTTTACCCACTCAGCACATGAACATATCGTTCAAGAGCACCTGACAGATTTTTTGTGTTTAAGCTCCGTGACTGATGGATCAAATGGGAAGGCAGGAAGTACCTGTGTTGGGAAGGCAAACTCTCCTGTTTCAGAAAGACTTTCTGTCAGTCTTTTCTGACCACCAAATGCAAGATGACACAGGTACTGTTGAACCTGCTGTTATTCACCAGCAGAGAAAGGAGTGTTCCATCAAGGAGCACCAAAGGAATCCTGTATAAATAGTATTTTTTAAAAAATAATTAAATGACTGACAGTGCAATTTTTTCCATCTTATGCTGAAGGAAAATAGCTGAATAAATCTGTGGATTATATTATGTAGACAGTATTGGCAACAAAAGCATAACATGGTATTCACTTTAGAGTGTCATTTACTAACTTTTTCCCCAAACTGATTTCACAGTTCTAGCTGTAACGACAGAAAGAAAGATTATTTACCAAACAGCCGAAGTACGTAAGGAAATATATCTTGCTTTACTTACATTCAGCAATAAGGTCCACCTTTATTCATTTGCCCAGACATCAAGAGATTTTTCAACCATTTACAAAAAAAGGTCATGAGAAATATGAGTGTAAAACCAAAAGGAAGGTACACAAACTAAACAGGTTGTTCAAGACAGAGGGATAATCCCATTGGAATCAATTAATAAAGACCATATAAAAAGTGAATAGTCTCCTGTTGTTCTCTTCTCAGAGATACAAAAACCAGGAATACCCCAGTTACTGGGGTACAGATACTGGTCTACAGATCAGTCAGTTCTGAAAAAGAAGGGACTACCCTTAGAAACACCACAGTTTCTGACACTTCTGCTAAGCTCAGTAAACTTCTAAACACAAAATCCCTCCAGAATTTTTAAAGGCCAAGTTAGTGATTTCATTGGGTGCAGTTTTGATGCAGTAGATATTAATGCATTAGCTGACAGTTAATTAACCAGCACTGGTGAAATTTTCACCCTCCTTTTAGCAGCATACTGATAGCATTTAAGGGGCTATTAGATAACCCAAGTTTTAAATAGTGTATGGGGTATAATATAGCATGTTCACAGACGAGAAGATGCATTAGAAAGATTAAAGTATGCATTCCTCTCCCAGCTCTCCACCTGCCTCTCCTCTGGGATCACAGCAACACAGTGGTGCCAGGTCTTGTGTTGATTTTCAGTCTGTTCTCTGTGGGAGTCTTCCAGCACTCCTGTTTTATAATCTAGGCAAAGGAGTAGAAACTCTGAGAAGCTTCTTTTATGCAGATCTCTAATAACATTCAAAGACATGATGAGTTTTGGATTTTTTTTTCACCTGGCTCAGTTTTTCAGAGAGTTTAGCTCTTGGAAAACATTAGTTGCACCAGAGGGAACACTTGAGGTTTACAGCCAACAGAGAGACGATACCTGCTCTTGCTAGACTTGATGCAAGTATTGGTGCACATATTAACTGATGCACTTCACAATTGCTAGTTTCAAAAGTTTATTAGTTCTTTCATGTGCCTTTGGGGTGTGGAGAAGTTTGGTTTGACATGAACATACTGTTATTAAGAAAAAATATATAAACAACAAACACTGTTATATGTGAAGTGCAATAAATGTGCTTGAAGCAGCAGCATACGTAAAACTTTAGTGTTGATATGCCAATAAGGCAATATCTTGGGCCTTTAGAGATTGTCATGTCAGTAGGGCATTATCTTCTGCAGAGCGCCCACATTCTCCCTGACTTTCTTCTTATCCCCTATGTACCTATAGAAGCCCTTCTTGTTGGCCCTGATGTCCCTGGCCAGGTTCAATTTTGTCAAGGTGTCCCTGCCCGTGGCAGGGGGGTTGGAATTAGATGATCTTTAAGGTTCCTTCCAACCCTAACCATTCTATGATTCTATGATTCTATCTTAGACTTTTAGAGACAATACCATTGTGCATGAATTCCTTTCCTGGTTTCTTGCAGTAACATATAACTGAAGTAGGATAAACAGAAATTAAAGGTGATAAAACACTGAAGTGGCCCTAAAGGGTAGGTTGTGGGTAAGAATACCCCTCTCTGACCTTCATTTAGCAGAGATGTTTTAGTCTGGATGAGAAAGAGAGTGGCCACTATAAAACTAACAGTAAGACAAATGAGGTTGATAGACCGATGGGCAGTCAGATGATCGGGACAATTGCCATGGTTAGATATTCAGAGTTTTTCATGGAGGTTGGGTCCAAAGGCTCAGTGGACACCTTTATAGAAAAGGATTTATAAATATTTGAGTATGTTCACTAAAAGGAAAAAGTAATTCGTTAGAACAGCTCTTTCGGCATGGTACCAAGGTGTTCACAGAGCGTAACAAAGATCTGATTAAATGCTGGAGTATATTGTTGTGAAATCAGGTAGTATCCTGGTAAAGTAACAGCCATATCAGAATTATCAGCTGTACCTGGACAGGAAAACAAATGATTATGCCTTTGAAAATGCCAGATGGACCCTCACGGAGCTTTATGGTTATGTGCTGATTAGCAGAAAAGCTCTGTAATGCAGACCCATGGCTGCTACTCTCTTTCTCCTATAACCTGGTTTTTATGTGATACAGATAGTATAGTGTTACATAATTTAATGGGTAAATATGTCACAAGCATGTGGTGAAAGAAGCTCCACCAAAATATTTCTGATACCCTATATATTGTTAGAGCAACTGATTAACTGATTTTTTTTTTAATCTAAAAATCACTGCTTTTGCAGAGTGAAATTATAATTATACAAACCTTGAGGACTAAAGATTTATATACATAGATGATTTTGTTTCAGTACAGTGAAATAACTTTCGAAGTGAAGTGAAGAGTAACTATAAATATCTTGGTATCTTATGTGCCAAGAGGGGAAAGCATTAGTAGGAAGAGCAAAAGTACATTTCACTCCAGTAAAATCCAGTAGCTGGGCCAGAGTGCTCTGAAAATGCTTTTACTGGAAACATTATCTAGAGTTTGGTATGTGTGGATTGGGTTTATTACATTCTTAAAAACACAAAGTTCCACACCTGTTGAGAGGCAAACTGCTGAGGCTAACAACTACAAATGCAGTTTATGAAACACATGGCATTGTAATTTGACCAAGAGATTTCCATCAAATAAAAATTTGAGATCACACTTACTGTAAAAATTAAAGAGCAATCCCATACACCAAGTAGAGAAGTATCTACCCAATAATTAAAGGAACTATGGAGAAACCAAAATGCACTATTGGTTTCTTTCTCAGAGGGAATAATTAAAGACCATTTTGCTTTGTTAGGGGAGAAAAGTATTGGTTTTCCCAGCAAGAGTTATTATCATTTCTCATCCTGAAAATAGTTTTAGATTACTCATGCTTGTGTTCTCCTACAATCAGTCTCCAACCAGTGGTCATAGTTCCTATGTCAAGGAAGTGATGTTTTTTATCCTGCATCTGAAACAGAAACAAAACAAAACAAAACAAAAGGCAAATCAAATTCTGATTTTACAGGGTCTTTAATCATTAGTGAATATATATTCATTTAATGTTATTAAGTCTTAAATTTGAGTAAATAATAAAATATCCAAAAAAGTCCTTGTAGTAAATATCCAAACCACTTCTACTGACAACTGTCTAGTATGCATAGAGGAGGAAACATCAATACTCAGTAACAGAGGACTCATCCAGATCTTTGTCCATTATTTCTGTCTAAAGAAAAACCACACATATAAGAATTCTTAAAAGTAGTTAACTAGGCTAAAAAGCACATAAAGTCTTGAGGCTCTGTGACTGAGGATTACATGCTAGTTTCTATATGTAACATGGCATTCTAAAATCTAACACAGCATCCTAAACCTGCTGTTTATGCTAATAAACAGATACTAAACAGGACACTAAATAGTAGAGTTTGACCCACCAAGACTTATACCCTTAGGACCGTCACTGCACTTTCAAGCTTTTAAAGTCTTCTAGAGAATAAGGTTTTCACTTCCAAGCTGAGCTGGTCTGTTCAATCCTCTGTCTCCCACCAGCGCTCAGAGTAACGCCAGTCAAAACTCTTGTGCTGGTTCTGCATTTTATGTAGAGCAGAACTCACAGACTGAGCCGTGTTCTGTTTGTGTTTCTTAAGACATTCCATCTGGAAAGTATCTCAGAAGTGTTCCTGCTAGATTATATTCTACAGGAAATGTAAGTCAAACTAGAAGAAGAAAATGCTATTCATCTACTAAACCAGGTATTACAGTTATTAGGGTATAGAATCAATGTAAGTCCGCCTTGAAAGTTAAACTTCTCTGTGCTTAGCATATCTGTTCCTGTCTCCATCGGCATACTCAAATATTACTGCTTTATTCTTCTAAAAATATATAAGCTAAATCACCTCAAGTAGTTTAGGAATCAATATATGGATTCATTAGATGTGAAGGAAGGGTAAGTAATGACAATATGAGCTAGGCAGGTAAGAGAGTTCCTGGTTGCCTCAGCTGTTATCAAAGAATTGAGTAGTAAAAAATGAGGAAGACATCTACCCTGCAGATGCAAAATCAACTCAGTGCATTTTTTTAGAACAAGGTATTCCTCAAGTAATCCATGTAATTTGAAAGAGATTAACTATCTCCTTTCTGCAACTGAAGAAGTTTGAGATGATAACACTGATAATACTATCAATGAAACCTTCTCCTGAGGTTATACGTTTCTATAGCATGATAATTTCAGAAATAATCCCCTGGTTTCACAGTAAAATCTGGTGCTATGTACCAGGTTGATTCATCTTCGCTGACCCTACAGATACAATACAAAGCATTATCAATGTAAAAACTTGATGCAATCGTTAAATTATTTGTTGATTCTCAATTAACTTCTTGTCTGTTATTGTTATTTGTATTCCAGTCCTGCTTAGAGTTTACGGTCAGAATAAAAAGCTGTTGTGTTAATGTACAGGACTGTAATAGGCAAGGCCTCTTCGTCCTTCCAGTCCACTGCATTTGAAGGGTGCTGTTATAGCCTAGTTTACACTGGTTAAAGAACTGTCAGTAATTTCAACAGATGCCAAATTTATTTACAAAATCAAGGGTTTTTACAGCACCTAGGCCTAAACATGTATATAGGCAGGCAGAAGTTATCTAAGTGCAAACTGTGATTCCACCCCCTTCCTGCATATGTAGCTGCTCCTTAGATCGGAAGTACTGTATATGCACTGAGCTCTGCATGTTCTCAATTTGTTACGTTAAAACCAACCTTCCGACTATAATGTTTAGAACAGGAACATTACTCATGGCAAAGACATGACAAATCCTGGAGAAGTGCTTCCTCTTTCTGTTGGACAGCAGTGCCATGCTTTTAAAGAAGTGCTCAAAACCTTCTCTCTTTCTGATTGAAATTTATTATCCTGTCTGGGACACAGAAATGTGGATGGTCAGAGTGAAGAGCAGCAAGAGTTGTAATCACCACCCCAGCACATCTTCACCTGGTATGGGTCCACTTCTGACTTCCATATGTCTGTGTGACCCTCGCAGCTCCCAAGAGCTGCAAGGTACAAAGAAAAGGGAGATTGTTTGTTCATTCCCATTGAGTATTTGTGTTGGTTTTGATACCTCATAAGAACTGATTTTGACACTCTTAAGAGGAAGACTGTAGGTGACCTAATGCATCTTCTTATATTGTAATTATTTTTTCTCAAAATACGTAAACCGGGAAGAAAGCCCACCATGATATCAGAACACGTGTAAAATACAAAAGCACCATCATCACTTTTCATATAACTTAAACTATTTCAGAGTTGAAACTTTATTGTACAAAGCTATCAATATATCAGGGGAATTTCCAGATAACCTGACTGACTGTTTTGCTATTCTATTTCATATATACCTTTCATAGCAAACACTTTTTTACCTCTTTCTAGTTTTTAAATATTTATTAAGAGATATTTCTTTTTTCAAGAAAAGGAAATAAAATATTACTCTTCAGGAAAGAGAACTTGGAGGCAAGGAGCAACTGCAGGGTAGGTGTTTGTGTGCAAATTGCTTTCATGGAGTTTTTTCTTGCAGTAAATTGATGGGGACTGATATTCTTGTTGAATAAGAATGTGCACAGATTCAAGCCCTTAGTTACATGATTAATCTAATTGTAGGCTGAAGAGGAGCATTTTGTAATGCTCCCATTGGAGTTCTGTACAAAACAATTTGCTTAAAAAGCAATTGATGTCTTCTGGAAAACTTTGAAAAATGTTCTAGTTAAAAACACTTTGTCATGTAGCTTCTGGTTTTTCTTCTATAATTTTTATCATTAGGGACATGACAGTATTACAGCTGCATGAAAATATACTTTCTTCTTAAGAATTTATCTGTCTTTCACCCTAAATTATTTCATGGCATCATAGTTAATTCCATAGCAACCAGCTATGATCTAACAAGTAGAAGATTTGACTTTTAGAGGAAAGTAAGACTGATGGCATATTATTAATGCATAAAATCAAAAAATTTCTTTCTATTATTATATACAGAAGGTGGTGTAAGGAATAGTCACTTAGGTGATAGACACAAGTTCACTGTGCCGCATTATTTCTTCTAAGTCAAGAAGTGATTCATTTCTTATTTGTGAAGTTGGTATAATACTATATTTTCTACTAAAAATTGTGGAGGGATTCAGTGATGTTAAATCATAGAATAAAAAATACTGAGTTAAATGTCATTACTACATTTAATAATGCTGACTGTGTAAGGTATAAGCTTAATTAGCTTTGAAAATTAAAAATCACCTTGTGCAAGTCATCAGCTGGTCTCTTAATATAGTTTATTTAGAAATATATGAGAATGTATCATGTAAGTATTCTACAGCATGGTTAACCTCAGCTTCTGTGTTTTGAGTAGAAAATTCCTTCACAGTTTATGTAGATTTATGGAATATTAAAAAGGCCATTTATTGAAACCTGAAGTGAAGTGCTAAAATTAAAACCATGATCATCCTTTACTCCCTGTACTTGACAGCTTCCTCCAGTGGTGATGAGGCAAGCTGCAGGTACCATTCCTTCACCATAGACTACAAATGAACTTTAAGGTGACTACACGCCTTTTTCACCTCAGGTACCTACATTTCAACAGAATGAATTTGTGTCTGAGCATCTTTGCATAAGGATGTTTGTGTGCTGCGTGGCCACAGAATGAAATTCACCTAAAAAAAGAGGCTTTAATTTCGGTCCTACATTCTGTGAATTATTTCATGCTTTATTTGAGCTATTTGTTATCCTCATCTTTTTTAACATTTGTTCTTATCCAGATACAGTTAGACTCAAGTACCCTAAGGTGAATTGCAAGGTCTTCTTTAGTTGCAGTGAGAACTGGAATACACATATATGAATATTGATAATATATATAGGTACAGAAAACTATATAGATAAAAGAAAAATCCAGTGATGTTTGTACTCTCCTGTGTGCTAACATAATATGAAGTGTGTGCACAGGCTATAATGTCTAAAAATATCTCTTGGAATTTTTAATTATTATTGGCTTAGGAACATATTCATTCTGTTGATACTAATTGCCTCTTTGGAATCACATATGAATATATTTTATATCATCCTTTTAAATGAAAAATCTATCCTCTAAAATACAATCTAAACATGCAACCATCTTAATAAAATGCACAACATTATAGATTTTAATTTTGACTATGTTTTCTGCATATAAGGACTTTTTAATGAAATATAAGAGACAGTTTTCCTTCCCCATCCCTAAAAGCTGGCAGACAGGCAAAAAATAATAGGTTTCTTTTGCATGATAAGCTTCAGTTTTCTTTCACGTTTGTTACCACCACTTCATCACCAGAGAGAAGGTCAGATCTTATCTTCAGTTTTGAGCTGGCAGTAATAGTAATTTTGTTAGTTTTTGGTTAGAAGGTGTATAAAGGAAGGAAAAGAAATCAGATGCATTGCATCAGGAAGTAGAACTTTCAGTTTACATTTTAAGGCTGGAAGGCTGCTGGTCAATTACAGATGTGTGGGGCTGGAGGCTGGCTGGAACAGCTCTTGTTCTGGAC
>NW_010266076.1:59663-106964 GCF_000690775.1 Eurypyga helias
TTCCTTGACTGGCATACTGACTAAACTTCTTTCATCTTGTTGTCCACTGCATATCCAATATATTATATTTATTCCATCCACTTCCAGCCCTGTTATTAAAAACAAATCTTAGGTTGCATCGGCAAAATTTTTCATACACACTAGCCCTTTCGAAAATTCTCTTTTCAAATAAATATTCATTTCTATAGATATGGAGTAGCTAAACTTGATCCTCAAAGTTTCAATTTCCCTTTAATTCAAATGTTCCTGCAATCAAGGTTCTCGCGTTTCTCTCTTTCCCCTTCCAATTCCTACTCTCCTCAACCCATGACCCCAGTAGCATGTTCCTGACTTCCTCTCCCCTTCTGCTTCCTTAACTCTGCAATCCCCTCTTCCCCAAGCTTATGCCTTTCCCAGATCCCTCAAAAGCTAGTTGCACCTACTTCCAAGACAACTCCTGTGTTTCCCTTCTAGGCCTCACTGGATCCTGTGAGCACCGTAACTTCTAGCTCTCTGAGCTCCTGCCCTACTATTGCTTGCAGACCTGTGGGCACATCTGCACTGCTGAATAAGAGCAGGTTAGGCACTGATCTCTGGATTTGGGACAAAGTGGCTTCAGGTTGGATTATGGTCTCCATCCTTAGGACTAAGGAGAGACAGGAAGTAAACTAAAACTAAGCAGTGGCAGAGGTCCGTTCCCTGAGCTTACTCCTGGACTCTCTTCTGTGTAACAGCATAGATACAACCCCTGTGTCCCAGCGTCTATATCTCACATCCAGCTCCAGCATCACACAGGCTCCCACCCATCCAGACAATGAGGTGTGCTGGAGACCACAGTGGCCCCCGTCCTGCAGAAATGGAGGTATGGAGGGGCAGGAGAAAGCGAAAAGAGAGCACATGCCTCGATACTACCCTGACATATGGTCAGGGCTCAGCAGGAGTGAACACCAGCTGGGAGCTGGAGAGGACTCACAGCATGGTGGTGTTGGATCCGCACAACAGTCTGAATCAGTGATATATCTCAGTCTGCATACCCATAAATGCATGCATGTATTGGTGTATGGGTGTACGTATACGCACACACACACACACACATATATACACAAATATATAGAGAGAGATAACAGCTTATCTTGGCTGGGCACAAACAAGTAGAGAGATAAATAGCAAAATGTCAGCAGAATACACTCAAGTTCTCCCCATATGAAAGTGATTATGTTTGCACAAGGTGTGAATTTGCAAGTGATATTTGTGCAGTGTATATTTCCAAAGATGACCTAGATGTATTCATGTCCCCCAGACAGGTTACCCTTCATGCATGCTAATCATTTTAGGTCCTATAAGAAAACATATTATTGTTCTAAACTTGTATCTATCTCTTTTCTAATTTAATCTAATTGTAACACTACTAAGTTACTCATGCAGGCAAATTTTCTAAAAATGTTTTCAATATGGTCTTTACATTTGCAAGTTCTTCATTCTTCTATTTCTTCTTTTTTCACAAGGAGGTGGATAAATAAAGTAAAATTTATATAAATATATTAACACTGCTTTTGGAAACTTAGGATAAACTGAGGGAAATAAAGACAAGCAACAGGCTGGATGAAAATTACCTTCCTGCTACTAAGAAAACTCACAGAATAAGAGAAAGCTTAAATCTAATTAAGAAACAGGCAAATGTTTTATCACTGAAACCTTACAACAAATATACATTTCAACTGGGACCAGCAAATTGTTACATCTGTATATAAAAAAGCAGCATAATTTAAAACTGAAACTCAGTAAATTACAGATTCTGAATATCTTACATAACTCTATTCTGAAAAGGTTTCATTTCTGCAAAAAACCCTTGAGTAGTAGTATCTGTTAGCGCTTCTCACTGGTAGCAGATTAGATTCTCTTTCAATGGTTAAATAAATATTACATAAATTACAGAGACATTCTTCTGTTTTGATAATCAGAATTTGAAATTAACATGGACTGCTAAAAGTGATTTTATACATGAATGTTTTTGAGTTAAAATATGGAATTTGGAAAGCTGTGGAATTTCTAGCATTCATCTGATAGCTGTGGGCTTAATTCCACAATGAATTAAAACCTGTGCCCAGCTTAATGTCCATGGCCAGTCCCACTCTCCCCAGCTGGTATGACCACATGTTTAAACTCATCAATTTATGGGTGAGCTAGAGCCCAGGAGGCATGTCAAACATCAGCCCCACTCTCTGGTGGGATAAACTGGGCAGCAAAACCTTCCAAGTGTTTTCATGAATCTCTACAGCATGTGTCTTCTTTCTGAACACTTATGTTTAGAGCAATAAACATCAGAATGCAAGCTAAAAGAAAGAGTGGGGAACGTGTGACATGTACCTTTATATTAGCCAGAATTCATTTACTGCAACACAATGCACAGATTTTTTTCTAGGCCAAATAAATATGTCCTCAGGCAAATAATCTGTCCACTTAATAATTCAGTTACTGTACATATGGAGTCCCATTTTCTGTGACCAAATGGAACAGGTTTCTGTTAAAATTAATACTCTTTTCTATCTCTTCAAATTAGCAGACTGACTCTGCAGTCTCTATTCTGGCAACGTTTCCACTGGCAAAACTAGGAATTGGGCCTAAGAAGTACCAACCATACACTATTTAAGAGATTTTAACTGGGTGGTGAGAGGGTTGGTATTTTAAGGTAAATGTATGGGTCTCAGATTGGCAAAACCCCATTCAAAGAGGACTTCAGGTAAAATTTGCAGTCCAAAAATCCCAGCTGTCACCTGACCTTCCAGATTCCTTATTTTTTTACTGATCATTTTCCCTGTCTTCCCAGAGCCTCTTCATCTTTTAATTGCTAATATGTTATTCAGAATTTAAAATCCCAGTTCCTATCAATTATGACCCAAATCAGGAACCAAATAACTAAATCCAGTGGACATGCTCTGAAGATGATCACACTGGACCTAAACAATCATAGAATCACAGAACAGCCCAGATTGGAAGGGACCTCCAAAGATAAACTCATCCAACATTTCATGAGAAAGTGAGCCTAGATCAGATTATCTGGCAACCTGTCCCATTGCATCTTGAAAACCTCCAGTGATGGGGACCTACCATGTCCCTAGGGAAGTTGTTCGACTGTTCTCACTTTAAAACATTTCTTACTTATGTTGAGATGAAAACTCTGCAGGTGCAATCTGTACCCATTGCTGCTTGTCTTCTCCATGTGGCCTCTGTGCTCTTTGTAGCCACCCTTTAAGTACTGCAATACTGTGATAATGTTCCCTCAGAGCCTTCTCTTGTCCATGTAGAAAAGACCAATCCACTCTCTCTCTCCCTCTCTCTTAATTTTCTCAATAACTGACAGATTATCGTGCTAGTGCAGGAAGCTACTTCAGAGATTGGCAGTTCCCAGAGCTGCCACAAAGGATTTGAACTCATGACTTTCTTTTCTCTGATATGTCCTGTATCCCTCCTGACAGTTATTCTAGAAATCCATTTCTGTCTTGGAATTTACCATCTGAATCAGGGCTGCAGTCAATCATTTCTATGACATTTCCAGATCTCAAGGAAAAATATTTGGTATAGGAGAAAATGATAACCTGTCTAACCAGAGAGATTGGAGCTATGAGCAGCCCTGATTCCCCAGTCCAGAGAAGAATGCAGGATTTGGACATCTCCTATATGCACTCTTAGGCTGAGGGGTGTGGTTTTCTGGGCATCAGGAGCTCTGAATGGAAACTCCATCGAAGTGACCAATACCCGGAAGTCAGAACTTCGCTTTCTGAGTAACTGTCATAGTAACAGGGTTGTCACAGGGAGGGCATGGCTGCTACCCCTCACTCATGTTTGGGCTAAGATTTTAATTAAAGTGTTCTTGAACTGTGCCTGGAGCTGAATGACATGTGATCAGTACATGTTCCGAGTCCTCGGAGACTACCTGGAGGGTTCACGTCCGGAGGAAAGGATAAGGCTCTTACTCAGCAAAACAGGGAAAGGGATCAGAACATACACTTCAACCAACGTGATAGTATCTCTGGAATATAACCAGGCAAAGATTAAGCTCCTACATAAGTTGAGTTTCCATGATGTATCAATTTACCTGGGTACAAAAGTTAGGCATTGCCTTTCAGGTCCTTTTTGCACTCAAGATCCACTTACGGAACATAGGCAGTATTTCTGATCCAGTTTCAAATCCTGGAAATCCCTGGTTAGTTTTGCCTGAGCTCTGACAAGCCAGCACATGGAGAAATGCCCAGGAGGAGGGTTACCCGCCAGCAGCACCAGCACCAGCAGTCTCAAACAAAAGGAAGCAGCTGTTGAGACCTTGTCAGCATTTGAACCAGTCATTGCTTGCTCATACTTAGTTTTCAAGCAATTATACTACTACTGCAACTGCATCTTGGCATAAGAGAAATTAATGCAGGTGCTATTAAGCATTTCACATTTTTCTGAGTCACAAGAATTATGGAAACATCCATAAATTAAAAATAAATCACAAAAACCAAGGGTCAAACCTTTGATTGTATTTCTACAGACATATTAAAATATTAGTGCGCCCCCTTACACAATGTATTGTGGATCTGCTGCAGTTCTGTAAAAGGCATACTATGTGGGAAAACTTTCTATTTTGATGTCTGAGATGTGTGGGTTTGGTCACAGCATGAATTCAGATTATCTTAAATCTCCTGATATATCCTGGCTCCCTGAGTCTTAGACTTTCTTCTGTTCTTGTTATATGATCCTTTCTTGCCCTCACTGCAATCTCATGTGGGCAAGGGCTTCTACTAAAAGACTGTTCCCTCATTCAAGATTGGGACAGTTCTACATTTCCTGCCCTTTTATCCATGTATATTTTATGAAAATTCACAAAATATTCAATAGCTCTTACGTTCATCCTTTATTATCTCTTCTGGGCTGGGAAAGTGATTGAACATTGGGGTACATTATAAACAAAAAAAAAGGGTTTGAGGCCCCTTTAGAGGGCACTTTGCTTTTTATTCTGCCTGCAAGGTACACCTATGCATCTTTGGTTAGAAGTGTTAGAAAGAAAAAGCAGATGAAAGCAACAGACTTTTTTGTCAAGCTGTGACAGAAATCAAATGCAAATAGAGCTCAGTTCAAGACTGTTTGTTAAGTGTCACGTCGGTGAGTATTAAATGCAGCACATGTCGTTTTACAATGAGCACTTTGCTTTTTATTCTGCCTGCAAGGTACACCTATGCATCTTTGGTTAGAAGTGTTAGAAAGAAAAAGCAGATGAAAGCAACAGACTTTTTTGTCAAGCTGTGACAGAAATCAAATGCAAATAGAGCTCAGTTCAAGACTGTTTGTTAAGTGTCACGTCGGTGAGTATTAAATGCAGCACATGTCGTTTTACAATGAGCATACTGTATATGAATTTTATTGATTTTTTTTTTTTCCAAAGAGGATACATCGAGTAATGCACTCTTCCTTAGCAGTGCCAGGTTACAAGTGTGTCTTCATACTTCAGTATGCACATTCATTAGGCTCCTAAATGCTGCTGCCTTACTTAGCACATCTTGTTTTGTGGAGGCTGGGATTCAAGCTGTAGAAAGACCTAAACAAATTACTCTCTCCCTCCAAGAAAAGTGGGACAGAGTCATTTAGATTTCTCAGGATGAAGCTGTCAACAAGCAGCTTCTCAAAGTGATTCACAATTAGTGCGCTAGGCTTACACCAGGAATAGGTTCTCAACAGATGCCCTTTCCACAAAGGAGCGTCTGGGGTTTCATTTTGCTATTAAGAATGTTACAGATGTATAAAAAAATCAACAGGGCTGCTTAACTCTTCTGCACATTTGTATTGTCTTTGTATTATGTTATGTGAGAAACAAAGCTGATTTCTCCATAGTCATTCAAACCACATATTTTTCCAATTAATATTCGGAAAGACTGATGTGTGCATAAAAATAGATATGAAAAGCAACAACAGCAGTGTCATACTCAACTCCATGCACTAGGACAGATCCATTAATGATTCAGCAATGAGGTCACTGATCCTTGGGAGGTGTGGGCTATGTCCACAGTGTCCACCTACGTGTAGTTGCATCCGTATTTGGACTGTGTTTGGTTTTGTGACTGTACCACCTTTCCATTGCTTCGTGTGAGATCTCTGGTTCTGCAAGCATCTCCTTACAACACGCAGATCATCAAAGTGCTTAGAAAAACATATTAAAATCTGTGGCAGCTAGACAATTTGACAATCTATACATACTGGACTATAATGGTTAGTCTTAGGTGTTTAAATGCCAGAGTAAAGCATGTTAAGATTGGACATATACCTAAGACATTTAATGCATTTATTGGTGATTTTAGTATTTTACATGCAGGCTCTGCGACAGACTCTCAGGATGCTTTGGAGTCTGCAGGATACACAGTACATTTGTAGTCCAGGTTGTTGTCTCCTGACATCTCACCTCCGGGGGCACAGCAGTGTTACACATGAGCCAAAACAGAGGCCAGCAATTTGAATAATGCTTTGAAATGCTGGCTAACAAAAGGCTCATGCTGGGAAAACTCTCTCACATATGGAGTACTCTGAAGATCTAGATTTCTGCTGGAAATTTGCCACTTCTCCCCTCATCCCACATCCAGATATTATGGCTTCTTCTTAATCCACCTAATCACTGTTTATGATCTTAAAGAAAGGAGGTGGAAATAGTGTTTTATATATATTGTTCTTCTACATCCATGTAATCTTAAAGGCCTCAAGATTTACATCTTTTTTGTTTAAGAAAAGGTGGGTTACATAAGTGGTATCTAAGTGATTCCTAAAAGAACAGGTTTCTGTGATATCCTCTTAATGAAAGCAGAACTAATGTCAGGGTATCAAGGCTGTGGTCTGAAAAGGGTGCAGAAGTTAAGGATTCAGCTCGTGGAGTCATGTGATGGTGCCAAGTCTGTCCATATATCCATTCACTATCCATCTATCCCATCTATATTTTAGATAAAATTGATACTGCATTAGACAGCAGTTCCTTCCACCTTGTAGATATTTCCTCCCTTCCAAGAAAGAAGGCGAACAGCAGTTTCTTCTGCAATGTAACATATGGGATGGTAGTCATTTAAAGACCGCTATTTCTGGGAGTTAGGGAGTAGTAGGCTGCATAACCCATAACATTTGGAAGGAAAATATTTTTTAAAAACCCAAACCATTAACCCTGTGAAAGGTGTTTCCATTTAACTGAGTTCACAGTACACCTGTGTCAATTAAACTTACTGTGCTCTTTCTTACTGGTACTTTTATTGGGGTTTGCACTGTCATTTTCAAATACTTATTTGGTTTTATCATAAAGTTGAAGTAACCTTTGTTTTTGGAAACTGTATTTTAAGACAGTCAGATATATTTATAATGCCAGACAACATGATTTGATACAAATGCCTATGCCATTTACTTACATCTTTCATTCAGGTCTTGTATTTTGAGGAAACAAATAAAAAAAACATGCCCAGAATGCTGACAATTTTTTGTGTGTGTGTATGAAAAGCAATAACCAGCTCTATTTACTCAAATAAGGAGCAGTGTTTCATATAAATGCATTTTTTCTTCTTCCTTCCCTCTACTGACACTCCTCTCAGAGGAATTTTTTTGATCCCTTCTGCATCTTCTCTGTCCTTTGCAGTCATGCCTCTTCACTGTTTCTCTTTACATTTCCTCCAAAACATTTTTTTCCCAATTTGCCTCCTTTAGGGAGTGCTGTTACATTTCTGTACTTTTACTTCTTTTTCACCGCTTTTATGATTTTCTTCCAGAGCCTTCCTTACTTATCCCACAGCTTAATTCTTGCAATCTGACACATTTCTCAAATCTTGCATTGTTTGCCTTACCTCTTCTTGTAGTTCTTCCCTAAAGACCAAGCTCATTGTAACATGTTCTCAGTAATGTGGCCTGACTGCAAAGAAAAGTAGTGCTTTGGAGGCTATGTTAAGAAAATGCAGGTACTGTATCATCACTAGAATTTTTTTTTGAGCAATTGCAGGTCAAAAGCAGCATCTGGGGCAATACTAAAAAGTAGAAGGCCCATGCTCAACAAAACCTGTAACATATTTAAGACAACTGAAATAAAGCACTGAGGAGTGCTCTTTCACATGTTTGTGAGTAAGGGCAAGGGATCTGCATGAGTATTCTTTTCTTTGTATCCAGATATTTTAGTGACTTCACACAGGCTCAAAAATGCTCTTAGAGCCTTAGACTGAAAATTAACATTTTATTTTACACACAGACCGCCAGCAGGCATGGTGACTTACACTGATTTTCTAAACTAATATAATTTGGGAAATAATCTTTTAATCTGTAAGGAAAATACATTTTTGTAAAATTAGATGTCAAATTAGATTCAGATGTCCCCACACAGGCAACAAGTGTCATTTTAAGTGCCATAGGGCATCTCAGATGATCCCCAGCTCCGACTCAAGAAGGATAAGGATCTCTTGTAGGTCTTATCTGACAGCTATCAGACCAACAGCGCATCTAGAACTTCTTAACGTGTCTCCAGTGGCCCTAGATGGAGTCAGTGTAGTCTGGAGTGTTGTTTAATTCAGACACTTACCTTTATTCTCTCCAGAAACTACTGTATCTCACATTAATCTGAGCACATGAACATGAAACAAAACCAGCTTGTGATCTTAAAAAAAAAAAAAAGATATCTAAGCAAATGTAGCAAGCAAAAGTTGGAACCAGGAATAGTAGCTCTGTCCTCAGCAGAGGAGGAGTAGAGGGGAATTAGCAGACAGCCAAGTGATGTGGCTTGTCGAGTTTTACAGAGACAGGGCTTGACAGAGAGAATTTACTGCAGAGACTTCTCTGCCAGACCTCATCGAGCTCTCCTGCTATGTTTTCTCCTGCTGAAAAAAACATGAGACAAAATTGATAGGAATTTGATGTGAAGCAGCCAGAAGGGCAACACACTTTTGTCTTTTGAAGCCTTATTTCTGTCGAAGACCATAGGAGTTTTGCCATTACTCTCCATGATTTTGAGCAGGTTCTGGGAGATTCCCCAAGAATTTCCACAGGTATTTAGAAAAATTTCTCTGCTTAGATGAAGCAAACAATGGTCTGACCTTCCTGCAGTCAGTAACCTTGGTGAAGCAGCCAGAAGGGCAACACACTTTTGTCTTTTGAAGCCTTATTTCTGTCGAAGACCATAGGAGTTTTGCCATTACTCTCCATGATTTTGAGCAGGTTCTGGGAGATTCCCCAAGAATTTCCACAGGTATTTAGAAAAATTTCTCTGCTTAGATGAAGCAAACAATGGTCTGACCTTCCTGCAGTCAGTAACCTTGGAATAGAGGAGCATCTGTCAACATGCATGACCTGTGCAATCCCTGTACACGTCCTGCGCAATTTTTGGACTTCCTACCACTGTAGCCCTTACGTGTGCTGTAATATACAATATGCTGTTCAGGCCAAGTTTTTTTTCTAATTGCTGCAGATTAGAGATACTCTTGCTCAGACATGGGAAGGATGTCCTTTCTTGCCTGAATGCCACAAACTGATGCTCTAATTGTGGAAGGACAAAAAGATGCTGTTAGTAAACCTGGGGGAAGCACTTGAGCGTGCTTCTAGAAATTCCAGAGGACCACAGATGTATTAATATGAAGTTCTATTTTCTGTCTACATACTATCTGAGTTCTATTTCTGCCTATAAACACTCGGTGTCACAGATATCTTTCAAAAAGACTTTGTCAAGCAGTACAGTGTGGCTTTTTCACCATGAGCTTGAATAAAATGTTACAAGTACTTTTAATAGTTATAAAAATTACTAAAAAGCAATCCTTGCAAGGAGTGTGTTCAGACCAAAAGCTAGGATGGGGCTTCTAGGGATTGGAGGGACAATTCAAGAATTGTGATCATCTGGGGACGCCTCTTTCTGTTGCTAAAATTGAAATCAATCCCATATCATGCACAATAGTAAGGGACTGATCATCATTAAATTCACATTGGCCGTCTGAATGGGCACTGAATAAAGATGTTTTCAATAACCTCTGAGCTGAGGTGAATTGATACCTTAAAGTTAAAGGGTGTCACCACATCTCTGACTCATCCCATCCTGGATAATGTAGCATGTTGATTGAGCATCCTTCCATCCTTTAAACATCTAAAGCTTATAGATTTAAAAATTTACAGCAACAGTAATCATCCAATGTCCTGAGAGGTTGTGAACTTTCTAAAAATGTGGTCAGTGAAGCCATGAGACATCATAACACCTCAAAGCAAAAGCTAGGAGAGAGCAATGGAGCTGCTTTACATTCTCACTGAAGTTGTGCATGTACAGCAATTTTATGTTGAATACAGATTTCATGAAAGTAAAGCCTGACACAATCAGGACTATTTGTCTCAAAACTCTAGCCCATGGTCACCGTACTACATATGCTATATACTTACATGGAATTGTATTAATGCAACATAGCTTGCTTGCAGGAAAAAAATAAGACAGCAAAGGTATTGCAACTGTTAAGGGAAGAAAGAACTTAAATGGAAACATGGCATCTAAAAAAGGTGTGCCTAGGAAAGTAAAATAATCATTTGCTCTCTTTTGTGTATTAACAGCAGAAGTTTTAAACACAGCAGTTCAATGTACAGCTATGAATGCAATAAGCAATTATAAGAAGCTAATTTTGGGTTACTTCCTGTTATTGTACTCGTAATCAGTCAAAACTTTGCTCATCGAATAACCTGAACAACTGCTTACAAATAAAGCGCTACCAGTTGTAAAGGAAGTTTAGAGAATTCAGGCTGATTACTTTTGTTTCACTTTTTTTTTTTGTATATATATATATATCATTGAATATTTTCATTTTATCTGTTTTTTATAATTTCAAAGAGAAATGTGAACCTGTGTGTTAAGTTTGTGGGTTTCGAGTAAAATAGTTCTTTAAGACACACAGCAGCTCTTGCTCTTAGACGTGAAGGCATACTTAAATCTGCTGCTGAAAATCATCTAGAACTTGAACTGTAGAAACAGGGCTTATAGAGTATATATACAGCCAAGGCATCTGGTAGTCTATGGAGTAAAAAATACTTTGGCTTCTTAAAATAACTACGTAGTATTTAAACAGGTTGGATAGCTAAAGATCTGTTTTGTATAGTACTATAGAGTGTAGCACTTCTTTTTTGTGAGACACTGAATCTGGAATACACCTTTTATTGGATCAGACACTGAGAAAGAGTTGCATCAGCTGTATGAGGCAAAAGGTCACCAGCTTGTATTTGGAGCATCTTCTGGGTGTAAACCCTTCATGTCAACAGTAAGGCTGGCAAGATTTATCTTTCAAGTGAATGATTCACTGATGCTTGTCATCAGTGGCAACTAGGAGAAACAATGTGACTCCAGATGTCATTTTCCATGGTGAAACAACTGTTTTTTCAGAGCTGTACAGAACTTCAGTTTGACAAAGGACGTATTTTTCACTGTTGATATAAAATGTCCTTGTTTTCATTTTATAGTACTAACAAATTTTTTTTTTTTAATAAATTGAACTACATTAAGGCCTAGATTTTCTAAAGGTGTTCCCAAACTCTCTCATTGAGAACATAAACAACAGGAATTTCTGACTACTGAATACAAGCCATTTTTCCACTGACCAATCTGACTAGAAACCAATTGTTGTTATTATCATTTTAAGATTAGTATAGAAATAATGGAGTTTGCCAATAGGAAACACTAATTTTTTAGGCTTGGCCATATTCCTCCATTCTGATGCATTTTTATTAGTTGCTCTGTGAATTTTCTTATTTACATGACTACTGCCGTTCAGTGTGAATAAGCCATTCAAAAAGCCCATTAAAAGGATAAACCTAGGTTAAGATGCACGGTTCATGTTCCTTCATAGTTTTATTTACATATTAACAAGTTATTTTAAAATGTTGGCATTCTATCTATCAATTAATTTCAAAAAAACACAGCCACATTCACATGTCCATAATAGTTCTTCCTTTAGCAAAATAATCTCTGAAATTTGCCTGACACTGAGTTTTTAAGCTCCTTACCTAGGAAACAAGACTCCAAAGAAGGACCACTCTTCTAAGCATTTTTGTCACCTAGAGATGATGCAGTAATCTACACGGAAAAATATTTTCTGAGAAATCAAATAACATTAAGACGAAAACAAATAAAGCCAATTAAATTAGGGTCAATTAAGGTTTATGTGAGTAATGCAGGGATTCTAGTTTGGCATTATCAAGCAAAATAGCCTATTAAGGGTTTTTTTTCCCAATATGATCTGTTTGAAACTATAATGTCAAAATCAGCCAGGGTAATGGCAGCGTGATGTACTATCATTTCAAATGTATTTTGGCTCTTGCCTGAAAATAATGACCAGACAAATAAATTCCTAGGAATTGACTGGGGCATCACAATTTCTGTTTTAGTATCTTTAAATATATGTAAAATTCTTCAAAAATTCCAAATTTTGTAAATTATCCTTAAGAATACTAATCAATAAAGATACATTAAAAATAGAATATTACTGAGATTGGAAATACCATTTTGCTTTATTCTTTTAAAAATCCATATTTTAATTTTGATATAAAAAGGAATCATCACTAAAGGAAAAAATATTAAAATTGTGGGCTTACTGTTTCTGTTAAGTTACTATAGTCACATAATCCTCTCTTTTTTAACTGAATAGCTTTAAACCACATCTTTTGTTTCTAAGGCATCTCTGTTCCATGTATTAAATTACCGATACATGAAAAAGTCAATTTGTAGATGTGTGTTCTTATAAATAACCAAAAAAACTAAAATTGTTATGATTGATTTGTAATAATTGATTACAGTATGACAGCTTTGTTTTTTCTTAATTATAAAATACAATTACATTTTTGTGCTTTCATACCTGAGCATTACAAAAGCTGAGAGAACTATTTCTGTTCTACTTCTGATTAGATCAGCAATGCCACTTCTTCAGGTCTTATCAGATTGGTTTTGATAATAATTACTTGGGAAGTGTTTGATCTCAATGATGAATACTTGATTAGTTTTTCATGAAATCAGTCAACCACACCACTCAACACTACTCATGTGAGACCTTGTTGATTTAGCTGTTCGAAAGAATGCATTCTTTTTCACTGCAGTTATGGGATGTCAGTCTTTGGGGAAAAGAGGGTGGAAAAAGGGCAAGTTTATGGGTAATGATATTGCAGCAGCAGATATTTAAGGTTTGCTAATTCTCTTCTCAATTATGTTCATCCCCTGCCTCGTCACACTGCCTGCTACATGGTGACAGAATCAATCTTAGCAGTGGAATAAATTTTTCCTTTTTCAAAAAAAGGTTTCATGACACCATTGTCATCTTTGAAACCCTTGGAGGGTTTTGCCCTGATGAATAATATTTCATATGTTGAATGTTTATGTGATTTTCACGGAGTGATAACCCTGCTACCACCTAACTTTGATGCATGGAGATTGCTGCTTTTCCCTACTAAAGTGCTTTTACACACCACCTCCTACAAATTGACTTAAGAGTTAGAAATAGAAGATTCAACAAAACTTCAACTCTCCATGGAAAAAAAGGAGTCTTACAGAGAAATTTATACATTGGGCACAATCTGCTTTAATTATTTAAACGGGAGCTTTTGCTGAATAAGAGTTCTAGGTATTTTTCCCTCTTTTTTTTTTTCTTTTGCTTTATGCAGTTAGAATCCGTTATCCAAAGCAGACAATATATCCATATTTTTAAATGACTATTTTTTTAACCAAGCTTTGTTTTAAGGATTGGTCTGCAGACTTAAACTTAGTAAATTCAATAACATTGTCTGCATAAGTCAAAACTGCTCGCATAGAGAGACACTCAATGGATTAGTCTCCAAGTTATAGGGGAAAAAAATTCCTATAGCTCAGGTACTTATGATTAAGTATCTGTACAAGAAGAGATTTTCAGGACAACGTCCTTGCTTGTCAGTCATAAAATAGCAAGACAGAGCCTTTTATCAAAAGAGGAGATAATGCCATGCTAATTAAAAGAAGGGAAGAAAATTTCCAAGGAGGAGATATTTTCTCTAATGTTTTTCTTTTTAAAGTTGCTAATAGAATTATGACAGTTTTAACAATCAGAAAATACAATGCATTCCAAATGTTTCCTTTGTTAATTATAAGATCTCTGGAAATTGCCTAGATCTTTAAAACTTAATGTTTCACTAATAAGCTTAGATCCCTTTAGGTTGCTGTTTTTGGGTTTTGTTTTGTTTTGTTTTTAATATCAACTGTTATTTTAGTGGCAATACATTTCTCTTTGAAGATCCAATTTAAGCAGGTTCTTCTCTCAGAGTCTCAGACTGCTTAAAAAGAAAGTAATGTTCCAGGGCTGCAATTATTTTGGTTATTGTGTCATCATGTTAATGTTGTACTGGAAGAAATGTTCTTCTGAACGTTTCATTGTTTTGATATAAATCTATAAAGAAAGGGAAAGAAGTCAGGCTGCTGTTTGGGAAAATGGAATATCTCTCTTTAAATGGGGAAAAGCAGTTTGAATGCAGTTATCTCCAAATATAACATGAATTCAGCAATTTCTATTTAACTGTTGTGCAGTGTCAAAGAACCTGTCATCCTAAGATATCATCATTATGTAATAGTTGATGGCCGGCATTTCCGAAGAACTTGGCTCCCAGTTAGAAGTTGAAATAAGGTGAAATATTTCCTTAGAGGTTTATTACTCTGCAGCTCCCATTGAAAACAAAGGAAGCTACTAGGTGCCCACTCCATAGAAAGTCTGTCTTCTTTGTTATGCCTTTTAGAAGGAACCAAAGCTGAGCTTTTCAGAGGAACCTAAAGGATTTAGGTGCCCAGTTCCCATTCAGGGGCCACAGAAGGAAAAGACCAAGGCCAGTCCCTTTGAGAAGCCCAGCTCAGGATTTTTAAAATTCATAACACACAAAACTAGAGCAAATATCCACAGTCGAGGAATGGCCCAAGCCTGACAGATGTCATAACTGAGAAGTATCTCACAAATCTTGGACTTCAAATAAAACAGAGCATCCAAGAGCAAAAGGACGAGTATGGAAAAGTAATTAATCCTCACATTTTCACTAAAGTCAATGCATTTCAAATTATGACGTGCAGGCTCTTGTTAAAGGTATATGCACCATTTACCCACAGACACTACTAATACTGCTGCTGTCTTCAAATCCTTATGTATATCAAAAAATTAGGAAAATGAGAAAAAACTCTGCAATAGCATAGGCATTCCTACCACACTGCTCTCCTTATCGGTAAAATCCTTACTGACCTCTCATTTAATTCTTCTCTCATTATTCCCTTCAAAAGGAAGCATGCATTCTGGACAACAATAAAAAAAATCTATAGAGTAGTACCATTTCTGTCATTTGCAGCTAATGAATGCTTTTTAGTATTGACTAGCAACTGGTCTAATAATGACAATGACTCCACTGATTTAGAGCAATAAATCCAAAGACTTGGCAGGCCTCTATTAGTATAATAAGCTCAAACATTCATTCAGGAACATTAAGAAAATGGGCAGCAGACTCCTGAATATTAGAGATTCTCATGTTTCTTTCCTCTCGGTAACACCATCTGGCTGAAAAAACATGATTTTGCAGTGTTTAATGTGTAAATTTAAGTGACAGCTAAGGTAACTGTGAGGATTTTTTTCTTTCACTGTTGCTAAGAGAGCAGGTCAATTATGATGAAAATTATTACTTTAGGGCTATGAGATCTCACACTAACAGCATCTATTAGGAAAGGTTTGGGGGGGTTAAATGACTGTGTTCAACATCTACTGTGGACAACAGCTATTACCAGGGGTTCCAGGTATCAGAATCAGATTTGTGATACTCCTTATAACAAACAGACCTCTCAGTGTCTTATCACTAGATGAAAGGCTTAAAAGACTTCAGGTAAACAACAGCAATATGCTTGTCTTCATCAGTGATACAGGAGTAAAGATAATTCCCCAGACATTCCTCATCTGTTTTATCTACATTTATTTTTCTCATTCAGGGTGAATATTTTAATTATTATTATTTATTTTCATTATTACACACAAATGAAATAAAGAAAGCAGATTATTTACACTGGTTCATCCAATCACTGGGACAGATACTGCTCCAAACCAAAATCTAAATAAAGTGAAAACAATCTTGCCAGATAAAGTCAACCAAACAACCAGTCAGAAAAATTATGAGAAATCTGTCCAGTCCAATCCTCCTTGGAAACAAAGCTACAAATTAACCTTTGGTGGGATCCCCATTGTACATTTGTAAGCTACTTCCCCTTTTTTTTATTCATATGAGGATTTGTATGAAGCTGTAGAAAAACCTTTCCCACTAAAGAGAAGGCACAAGCACTCCCAGGCCATGGAGACAATAAGATTTAAGATGGATTGCACAATCCAAGGAGTATCCAGCACTAACCTGGTGCAAACTGTGTGGGTGAAATAGCTTCCCAACGAAGTTATTTGGCCAAGTTTTCTGTCTTCATAGTTGCCTTTCTTTTGCACAGGTTGGACTTACAGCTGCGTTTTGGCAAACAGAGGTTTATTCAGGGCTGCACGGAATGATCCGAGGCTTGCAGCTCAAGCACTGGAGCGCCTGGGTCAGCAGATGTTTCCACAAAATTATGTTTCCTGCAAGTATTGTAGATGGCATCTGTAGACTGTAACTGTATAAAGAGTAGGAAAATGTGGCTAATGCCAGAGTTTCCATGACAGTTTGCATACAAATTTGTGTCTGGAGGTAGACTCATTAATAAAGTCAATACAGAGTTTATGTCAGCTCTACCAAGGCAGATAGCCATAGGAGAATCTGTCTAAATTAGTACTTCAACTGATGTATATAATTTGCTGATTTATTTAGTAATAATGAGTGGATTTATTGTGTTTGAAAATGGCAAGTGCTCTGCAGTGTGATACATCCTGCTAGAAGAGATCTGGAAACATATTGCAAGGGTAATGGCAAGGACAGAGAAGTAGCTGGAAGTTCATAGGTCGCTATATGAAAGCAATAAAAGTAAAGAGCTCTTATTCCCATGTATTAATTTATTATTATTTCTGTTATCTTGCTACTGTGCCTGGTCCTGGTGAAGTGTTTCTTACAGTCAGTTTAGCAAATTTCAATCACACTGTCTCATGAATTTGATCAGCAGCCCAGTGAGGAGGGAGGACAGGGCAGGGGGTATGGGTTTAATGATTTCCTACCCCCACACAGTCCTTGCTTAAGTAAAACTCCCTCACTGGGGCTTTATTTCAGCAAAATATCAAGCATTATTCGTCAAGACAGGTGGGTGTTTGTGGTCTGAGTTAACAATAAAGAGAGAAACACTAAACGGACAGTATTTAAATACGTCTAACACTATTGTAAATCACAAAATGATATAAGAAAAGCCAATTAAGGGTTCAGCCCACCTACAGGCAATAGAAAAAAAAATAGGAATTTGAGGTGTGGATGTCCTCAGGGTTCATTAAGTGAGATGCATGCAGTCCCAAGTGCCGGGTAGAAATGGATGGTGGCATAAAAGAGGAATATTCCTGCCCATCTCATGTGAGACAACTAGCAAAATTAGTTCCACGTTCAGCACAACAGCTTCAGGAGCATGACTTTGAGTCCAGGGTTTGGTTATAGTCTTTTAATACTGTATATTGGAAGGCACCTAAGTGGGGCTTGTATTCCTGTGATAAATTCAATGTGAAGCTGAAAATTATTTCAGCCAGCAGTTTTACTGGCACACTGCCAGATGATTGCAGATGGTACAGTGTTACTCTGTCCTGAGTGAGGAAATCAAGAAAGCTTGAAATTATAAGCCTTTAAAGCGGAGAAGATGTTTCTGTGCCACTTGCAATTGCAAATAGAGATGATTCAAGTGTAAAAGACATCGGGATCCACCCATCTGGTCTTCACAAGAGGACAATAAGTCCAGAATGAGACAAGCATGCTGCAGGTAAAAATTAATCACAAACAGAAGCTTTGTGGTTTATAGCCACATTTCCAGATCTGAAGACATTTTTAGCATTTTGATCACAGTCTGCACCCACAAAAAAAAGACAAACTAGTTTTCTGTTACTTGTTAGGCTGAAAAAAAAAATGCAGTTAAAATGGAAAAAATCTCATTGAAAAATAAAAAAGGAAGAAATTTTGAGTCTTTACAAAGAATTACATGGAGACACACATCAGACTGAAGGCTCAACAAGAGCCCAGTTTGAATTTAAAGAAAATGTTTGCCCTGTTTGGAAAAAATTGCAGGTTTACCAGACTGAGTCTTGATTCACAGAGTACAAACAAAGACAGTTCTGAGTTCATTCTGGCATATGCATGCTGCATTTCTGGGAGGAAAAGGTGACTTATATACTGCCCGTGACAAGGGAAGTCATCCCAGTTCTGTTGATCAAAGCCCTCCCTAGAAGTGGGGCTGCAAAGGTTTCTTCAACCACAGGAAAAAAGCTTTTACAAAGAAGGATGATGCAAAGAAGGAACTAATTCCTGAAGTAAATGAGGTAATTATGACCTGGACATTGTGTTTTACACTTTGTAAGAAACTTAGTGGAGAGACAATAAGTAGATTTCGTAGACAGATGATATCACAAACACACACGATGGCTGCAGAACCAGCTGTAACAAAGACAACCAAATAGCTGTGGAATTACAATAAGAACTCATGCAAACAAGGAATAGTTATTACATATACAGGTGCACACACTGTATTTGAAAACACAGACTACAGGTCATATCATAAGACAGGAAAATCTTTTGAAGAAGTAACTCTGAAAAAGGTTTAGATATCAAAGTAGGGGAATCAGTTTTCAATGTGACTCTTTACCGAAAGGGCAATTTTGTTGTTTGTATAAAGAGATCTCAAGTAGCAGTTACAGAGTTAAATGCCTTTTGCTTGCACTTACTGAGAAGTATTTTTATTGATATTTAGATTCTGTATATATTCAAAAAAGGATTTTAAGGAATTTAAGAAAGTTTATAAAAGAGGAAAAATGTGGTAAAACACCTGCTCTAATGAAAGACATATGGAACTAATGCCGTTTTAAACAAGGACCAATCTACCGTGATCTCAGCCAGTAAGAACCTATATGAAAAGCAGAATTCTGATAATGAACAGTCTTCTACCCTTTAACCCAGGAATAATTAAATCCTGGAGAAAGAAAATCAGATTCAGAATACACAGATCTTTAATGCTGAGCAAACTAACCACTGGAGCAATTCCTGAAGGCTGGCGGTAACATTATTTTCATTGCTAACAATTTTTAATTCTTATTGGCACTTTTTTTTTCCCTGAGATTTTTGTCTAATTCAAAATGGAATATTTTAAAGAAAATCTACAGTGCTCATTAAACAGGGAATCAGATGGGGTAATCACAGTGGCTGTTTCTTGCATATGGATCCACACATTTATGAAATGAATGAGGAGCAACACAAAGAATGATCTCTAACAGTATTGTGAATATCAGTTTGGGGGCAAAACAATGCTTCCAAAGATGGGAGCACAGCTTGGACCTTTGTGGGTATGACACTTCTACACCCTAGCAGTGTCCAGCCTGAGGATACACAACAAAGTCAAAAAAAGGCCAATCAAAAGTACAGGTGGAAGATTGCCAGGGTCAGTAAATTCAATGAGAGTAGGCTAAATGTTGTCTTTCCCTTCAATGGTATGAGAAATCCCAGCTTTTTCTGGTTTTAAGGCTTGCACCAAGATTTAGATGCAGCAGAAAACAGTAGTCAATACAGAAAGATGTATTATTAAAGCGAATAATTGATTCTAGAAACACTAATTTGTCAAACACTATTTGGAATAATTTTTTTAAGGCATTACCTGCATCTGTGAATGTCAGCCCTGTAATGTCTAAAAGTTAGTTCCTTCTCAAGAAGAGCTTCTGATAGTATGCTCGCAAAGAAAGTTAGGAAGAAGCCCTCTTTTTTGTCATACTCAGAAGATGGGCAAATGTTTGTATTCCTTTATTGTACCACTGAAGTTCGAAAACATCATCAGAAAACTGATCAACATTGCTAACTCTGGTGGAACAAGACACGTTTGTTATGTTGATGGGACACCTATTCCTTCCTGAAACTCAGGAAATGGTACTGAGAGGCAGATTGCACAACCAGTCTCACAGAGCTGCACTACACAGCATGCTTGTCCTCCCCCTTTGACAACCAATTCTTTCCTGATTTACAGTGGGACGTCTGTCATGGGAATTATGTCATAACCATTCCCTAAAGTACGTCTTAACAAATTCCCCACAAAATAATTATATAATGATCAGCAATCACAGTTGCTTCGTTATTTTCTAGGCTGTTAAGCCATAAAACAAAGAATAGGTTTAAGTGATTTTCAGATATTTACCACGAGGACAGTATGTGACACAGAAGTCATGACAGCATCTGATATATAGGTGATCTGATGATACACAACTTTCATTCTGAACAGTTGTTATTATCTGTGACTGGGCACTAAAGCATTCACTTCATTTAAGGTTTGGAACAACTGAAGATATTTAAGTCCTCCTGAAGACAAGAATCTAACACCTACAACGCTTCCCATTAGTAGGGACTCACAGTAATGCTTCTATTTGTGCAAAGCCTCTGCTAGAGTTTTGCATTTATCCTCCCTTCTCAGTGCAAGTCAGCCTCTGCAGGACTGGGACCTTGGTTTAGTCATGTTCTGAGAAGGGACCGTCTGCTGTTCCAAACTGCATGGCTGCTCCTGGGGGCTACGCAAGGGTGCACCAAAAGTATTTGCACTGGTGACCTGTATCAAATTTAGATACTAGTGTTAAAAAAACAACCGCACTGAACCACAGTGCTGTTCAGCTCCATCGTCTTAACCTTCTCACAGCATCTGGGTTTGGCTAGTGTATTTGAGTTAAATTTGTTCTTTTTATGGTAGAACTAAGTCTTTTGTTGTGTCCTCCACTAGCAAGAAAAATGGACTTTATCTATTGTTTCTATCTATTTGATCTATGGTTGATAAACAACTATCTGTTGTTTATCTCTGCTTTCAGATTTTCCTGTAGGTTGTTACCTGATCAATATTCTGCACTGGGCTTTGTTGTTTTTCTTCTTCTT
Organism: Eurypyga helias; assembly: GCF_000690775.1. Lineage (NCBI taxonomy): Eukaryota > Metazoa > Chordata > Aves > Eurypygiformes > Eurypygidae > Eurypyga > Eurypyga helias. The sequence continues at coordinate 80,682 of NW_010266076.1, forward strand.
TTATACCAAGGTGTGGGGGAAAAGTTTTCTTACCAGTTGAGGTCATTTAAGGCCAGGCTAAAAAGAGGTACAATCATCATAGAATAGCCCATGATGTATATATACACCCACACATATACATATATATATATATATATCAATCAATCAAGTCCGGTTGTTGTTACTTGTGACACCTACGTGTAATATAAATTTGCACATTAATGTACATCTGCATTTGATGCTTTTGGAGAATTTCAGATTCCCCTCTCTAAGATCTGTTTTGTGGTTCAGGCTTCATTTTTGTTTAATTCTGGGGTTTGTTTAATTTAATTTGTTTCAGTGCTACTATGAGGCTTCTCTTACCCATTTTACAGGCAGTGGGTACATGAATCCTGAAGTATTGGTAATGGAGAACAAGGAAGGCATAAAGCCATTTCAAGATAGAGCAAAATGTAGGCATAACATGATCTAACATAGGGACTGGGTGACATAGGATCTTCTAGAAGCCATCTGGTCCCACACACTCACTCCTACATCCAGGAGTTGGAAATATTGCTGAGGAATGCCTCACACATCTCCCTGCCAGTCATGTGTCAGGGCAGGTAGATGTGCCCTATCCAATCAGCCAGGAAGTATTCTTGTTATGTAACAGATATTTTGGACATATGATGGTGCAGCAATGGGAATTTCAGAGTCCCTGATAAAATGGAGTCATGGCTTGGGACACTATATGAATTTTGGAGGTAGGATACCTCAAGTGACTATAAGTAAGGCTTCCTAACCCACTAGTTCAAGATGAGAAATCAACAGCCTGTCTTGTCTCCATCATTTGCCTGGACGATGAACTTTTTCACTTTGCCAGTTTGTATGTACCTTGACTCTCTCTTATTTTTATAAACTGCAAATTCTTTAAGGCAGTCTCACTCTAGTTTTTCACAGTGCTTTTTTAGAGCAGGAGCCTCTGGGTTTATTGCAATACAAATAAATAACACTAAAGCTATAACAGAGGTATTATGTGAAATGAGCTGAGATTTTGTATATGAGCCATTAGTTGTGTGGGATAAGATGGATTCATTAAATCTGAAAACATAAACATACGAAGTGTGCATACCCTCTTAGTCTATTATATCACACTGAGCACATACAGACATATATATCCTTAGCCTATTATATAAAGTGGATCTAAAATGCATTACATTAAATAAAGTGTGTCTTCTAGTACCGTGCACATTACAGGCACTCAGCAAATAATAAATACAATTGAAATGACATAAAAATTAAAATGGACTATATTCATCACTTCCTAACCGCGGTCTTTAATGATGTTAGCAAAAAAGGGCAAAGGTACATCAGCCTGCCATTCCGGAGGTACATGTGACTGGAGTTCATCGAAAGACATGTGAAAAGCTTTGAAACACCTAGCACAGCAGTTGCACCAGCACAGGCTTGAGTTCAGGCTGCAAAAACCTTTCTGCGATCCCAGCCAAATGCCCAGCAACTGAGTCTCATATTGCCTCAGCTATATCACTGGTGTGACAAAGCATTAAACAAGTTTATTTAAAGCCAGCATGCACATGTCTGTTTGCAGTGCACCTGGGCCTCTGGATTACTGTGTAAACAAGGTCCAAATATCATCCTCAAAGGTTTTTAGCACAAAAAAAAATCAGTCTTTTGACTTTGTGGACTACTGCAGTAATACATCTGTGAATGGGTTTGCTGCTTCTACAGTTTCTACTTCATGGGCAAAGTCGACTAGACAACTAGATTTTGGTCAAGTGAGCTATACAGAACATTTTATTTAGCATTACATCTTCTGCTTTGGCACCTGTGTTGCCCCTGCCCTGTAGTATTTGTCCCCTTTGCCTCCCTACCAGCCGTGACAACAGGATGCACAATGGAAATCTATGTTTACAAATCTTGCATGCAAATGATTACGGAACAGCCATGATATGCAGCAATTTAAATTTGTTGACAGAGTTGCTAAGAAACAAACCTTTTGATTCTGTGAAACCCTTTTTGATACAGCTCCACGCTCTGACAGTTGAAGTTATTGAACAAGAGTGAGGACTCTTTAAAAGAGGAATTTCTGACATTTGCTATGTTTTCAGAGGCTGTAACATAACATTGAATATTCCTTCAGTGTCAGTTTTATTCAGTAGCAGAGCATCTGATTCCATATATATTTAAACTATCCTATATTTCAAAAAAATGGCTTCAGCACTTCAGTAGTACATTCTCCCACTCACATGCGCAATTGTTTTGCAAAGAATTGTGATCTTTACATGCTCCTCTGCCAAATACCTTCCAAGTTTCTATGTTTTTTTCCAAATCTGTTCTTTAAACATCCTTTCTCCAGGGCATTTTCACAAAGGACCTCGTAGCATGCTACTCAGATATCAACAGAAAAATACACCATTATTTTGACATTCTAGTATTATGGAGAAAACTAATGTTTTAAGAACATATATTCACGCTGTAGATACCTAACCATTAAATAGTGAAGCAGAGCTAGGAAGAAAACAAGGTCCAGATTCGTCCCAAGTCAGATTACCTGTATCATTTGGTTGATAAAATTAGAAGCACTGTCATGTAAAGTCTTGTCAGTAAAAGAGAGGATGATTTAGCCCTTAGGTTGGATGAAACACATTTTGGAGGCATCTAACCTTCACTTCATTACTAAGGCAGCCTAGAGCAATTATAGACCTAATTTAAACACCTCAGTTAAGTGATTAAGTTAAGCAGAATTAATCCTAGCCTAATTGATCGTAACCTTATTTTTCTTAGCGGACTTAGCAGTTGTAATTACAACCTGCCTATATCGATACTACCTTTTGTGCACTTCTGTCACACTGTTGCATTCAATGCGCAAAAGGGAAAAGGCAGATAGATGAGCACCATTTCAACATTTTATAGAGACTGGATATACACAAAGACAATTATGGGACAGAGGAAGAAATGAGAAGCTAAGGGAAAGAACATGTGACATCTTGCCCCTCTGAAGGCTTACATTGCTTTCCAGGATCAAAGTATGATTTTTATGGACATTCTGTATTTTTCTGGTGTGAAATGTAGAAACCTCACCTGGACTACTGTGTCCAGCTCTAGAACCTTCAACATAAGAAGGACATGGACCTGTTGGAAAGAGTCCAGAGGAGGCCACGAAGATGATCAGAGGGCTGGAGCACCTCCCCTATGATGAAAGGCTGAGAGAGTTGGGCTTGTTCAGCCTGGAGAAGAGGAGGGTCTGGGGAGACCCTGAAGGGGCTACAAGGAAGCTGGGGGCGGGGGGCTTTTTACAAGGGCCTGTAGTGACAGAATAAGGGGTAACAGGTTTAAATTGAAAGCAGGTAGATTTAGATTGGATATCAGGAAGAAATCCTTCCCGGAGAGGGTGATGAAGCACTGGAACAGGTTGCCCAGAGAAGCTGTGGATGCCCCATCCCTGGAAGTGTTCAAGGTCAGGCTGGATGAGGCTTTGAGCAACCCTGTCCATTGCAGGGTGGTTGGAACTAGGTGATCTTTAAGGTCCCTTCCAGCCCATACTATTCTATGATCCTATGGTTCTATGAACCTAATATCATGTATCTGCCAAAGTGTTATTTTTAATCAAATAAAATGACTGCATGGTCATAAACTGAAAATGCACAGGCAGAAATATAGCTCTGAGAGGAGATAGATCAGTCTATGATAGTCAAAAAAACACAGTAAAAGAGAGTGGGATACGAAAGAATCAGTCACTTTCAGATGTACTCAGAAGCACCAAAGACTATCCCAGTCTACCATTTTCTCTTCACATTTTATTCATAAGGACCACATTTTTTCCTTGTGAAAAAACACATCTCCTGAATTTGTGCAAAAGTGTTTTGAAAAGGATTTTTTAAAATGTGAAATAAATGTAAAAATAATGAGTCATACTCCGTAATGGCCATTGCAGAGTGTGCATTAGAAGGCAACCAGAGCACTCTCAGCATGCACTAATAGCTTGCTAATGCACAGCCTTCGGTGCCTTATTGCTATAGTCGACATTTACCACAACGAATACTTTGCAGCAAGAAATATTTTGGGCTCCATTATGCTTTCACAACCTTGAGCTGTACTGAGAAGGGCTGGAAGTAGAGTGCTGTGAGCAACAGGGGCTGAAGGCCTGGAGAAATAACTCACACCTTTGCCATTTGTTGGTATATAGATGGAAAAGACTCATACCAGGCTCAGCCTTCATGCGACAAAAAACACTGTCAGGGGGAAAGAGAGGCATTTCATCCAACCTGGCTCTGCTGAAAGTCAGTAGTGCAAACAGGTTTGTAACAGGGCCTTTGGCTTAAATAATTCACAGGGTTTTCACCCCAAGACCACTGCAAGGCCCTCATGTTTCTGCCCTGATGCATCCAGACACCACAAATTGCATTTTGGTTGCTCGTGTTTTAAAGCTCCCTCTCATCCCAAGCTTTGTGACAGCAGTGTGTTTCCTCTCTCCCTCTCTTCTTTGTCCCATGTGTGTGTTTCTCCATGAACATATGTCCCAGGGATTTCACAGCTGTGACTATAGCTACCAAAAAAATGCTCCTTTACCTGGGCTTCTGCAGCTCAACACCTGAGCCAGGAACAGCCTCTTAACCATCACAGTTTGGATTGATTAATTTTGCTGCTTTGGATTTTTTTGTTGCTGTTGTTTGGTTTCTGTTCTTCCTCACTAGGTAATTAATTTGACAGTTACTAAAACCAGCATGAGACGCCCCAGGTGCTCACCCTGATGAGGGACTGCCCTACGCCCCTGCACAGTGCCTCTGTCGATACACTTACACATGCAAAGGCTCTGGGACGATGGACTGGCTGTTCATATGCTCGTGGTCAGGGTGCTCCTTTGGGAGAGGGACAGTACTATTAAAATCCCTTTCGGAACAGCAGGGGACTAAGCCCTAATCCCAGCCTGCCTGGCTGAGACCTCTGGTGCTGAAACAGGAGGTGGGGAAAGAGGATGATGTTTTGGGGTGAGATTGGTTGATATATAGGACAACTAGTTCCTTAGAAGCAAAAACATTACAAGTATAAGAGAAGACAGTTCAAGTGTTAGGTATCACTTATAAGATCCCACTGTAAACACCCATTTTACTAATTGACTCAGAAGTATCTAAGAATGGGTAATGCAACATTTTGTTCAGTAAAAACTTCAGTCTTTCTTGTTCCATTTCCAAAAGTCTCACACACCAGTATGAATAGGAGCTTTTGTTATCTCCACTGAGTGCCACAGTCCACCATCACCATGCAGCTACTGCTCTGTCCTGGGGTTTAGATTCTGAACTATAGAAGAAGATATAAATTTTGGAGTTTATTATAATAATGCCCAGAGCTATTATTACCAAAATATATTTCTGTTACCCTAAACCCTTGGCTTGTAAACTCTTCATGTGAATAGCCCATAAAAATAAGACTCCATCCTCCCTTGAATTTTTGAGAGAAACCACAGGGATGGAACTACAATGGAGCAGAAATCCAGGTTCATGTGCCGTCCTAGTGGACTGGCACTGGTTGAAAGGATGTTGTTCACAGCAAGTAAAGGGGTGGAGAATCATTTCCTCATTTACAAATATTTTCAGTGAGAAGAAAGCTAAATTCCAGGAACAGACTAAATGAATTTAAATGTATATCCCAATTTTCTCTGTTGCAGATTTTTCTGTTGTCATTTTTAATAGAGCGGCATTTTATTTTGTTTTGTATGTGATCTGGATAAAAAGTTCCTACAAAACAGGGCAATGCAATGAATAGTATTGAGCTGTGTAAGTCCGAGCCGTTGGAAAGCCAATACATTTCATGGCTGGCTATGCTTTGTTTTCCTTTAATGCAGACAATTTAAAGTTAGTGATTGAATCAGTGGATTTTCCAGCAAAAATGACAAGGCAGTCAACTTGAAACGTAGCATTATTAGCCGTCGTCTCTTCTAGTTTTGTGTGCATGTTGAGTGATCTGGGATGAAAAACTAACAAGCACCTGTCAAATCTGAGACATCAGTTTTTTTGACAGAGGGCCCACTGGACATTCCTATCAAGAGAGCCTTTATGAGTAAACCGTGAAAATCTCTCTCAGACAAAAAGGAAACAGAGCTCATCAGACTCTGCAGACCCTTGACTTGGAGGGCATGCTGTCTCCAATGAAAGGCTTTTGATCACAATGCTTTTTTATTCAGATTTGACTTCACATTATGGCTAATCAATACCTTGCAACAGTCTAAGTCCCCAGTTAGATGCACATCTCACAGTCAGGCAGGGAGACCTACTAATTGAGAAAAAGTCAGAGACCCAGGTACCATCGCCCTCGGGCCATAGTCTTGCTTCAGCTCAATCCTTTTTCCTATCCCTGCCTCTCTTATCACAGTACCCTAGAAATGGTGGAAATAAAATTTAGAGACATGACAGGCATGGAAAAGCAGGATCAATTCCTGTCACTTGCCACCAGTGTTTACTGCCTTCCCAGGTCTTCAGAGGGTGTTTTTCTTTCATAGCTTAGGGGAACCTAACCTTTTATAAATAGGAAGATGGTACCTTCATGAATTTTAAATTGTTTGATTTTTCTAGGCCTTAGATTATCTCGACTTCCCAAAAATGATTCTCTCTTTAAAATCTCATTTGTTTATACAGGGTCAGAAATAGAAACTGGAAGGTTTTTGTCACGTCTTCAATTTTCTGCCACGTGCCCACTTCAGAAAACAGCCTTCTTTCCTTTCTGCACCAATTTTTCACCAGGCAGACTGTGCAGGTGAACAATATGGACTCCTCCTGTAGAAAAAAACCCAAGGTAACTGCCAAACTAGGACATGGGACATGTCCTCATGCAGGGCACCAGTAAGAGATTTTGGCAGCAGCAGAAGGATGTCTGTCTGCCCTGTCTCCCACAGCACCTGACTGAGGGATTGCATGCAGTGGAGCATCACAAAGGAGGTGATCATTCATGGTCATCTGTGACAACAGATACTGAAAATGAAGTTTTTTGCTCTTATTTGTCTCCTGGCTCCATTTTGGCATTTTCCTGGCAGCATTGATTGTTTAGCCCCTACCATAGCCAGCCTCATGACAAAAAACCATGATTGTAAATGTGGTTTTCTAAACTATGGTAAACCAGCCGCTGGAGGGAGTCACAGATTACGGAGCTGCTGGAACTACCAACTGCTGCTAGATTAGCACATTTTACTTCGTGAGCCACATCATATGTCTGTCCTGCACAAAATGAGTTTTCCAAGGTGTGTTACTGCTTGAACATTGTGGTGGGTTGAACTGGCCTTCTACATATACAAACAGTTCCTTCAGCAGGGAGGGAGATGCTGCCCACACTGTGTTCTCTTCCATCACCTCTAGTGAGATAATGTCTCTGGACAGACACTTCAGTGGCAATATATTAAGTAGTGGAGACAGAAAGATTATGTGTAGGTTAAGAACAGGTAGTAGAGCTGGGAGAGAGGTGAGAAAGAAGAACACTAAGGAAAAAAGAAGGAAGAGAAGCAGAAGTTAAATAAAGGGAATAAAAAGACCAAAAGAAAACCTAGATGAAGGAGAAACACTTAGTTTTTGCTCTGTTCATCATTTTTCCCTAGAATCCAAACCAGTAGCTCCTGTTCATTGCTTCCTATTCTTTGTGACATTCTCTACTTATATCCATAAGGTCCTCTTACCAGAACAAATATAGAAGGCAGGTCAGCTTGGACAGCTTCTTGCCTCGCAAATAGAGCTGTTTAAAAAAAGCACACACTCTCACTAACAAGCAACCTGCCTTGTATATGTATTTATTTGAAAGTTCAGTCAAGTGTAGAAATTATTAAAAAATGACTTGGTTAAATGGAAACATCTTAGCAAATACGCACATAGATTGTCAAATCCCTGAAATGAACTTGTTTTGATAAAACCCTTTTTTATTTCCTTGAATTCATACTGTCACTTCTTTTTAGATGTTACAATATTGATTTCTTGGTTTTTAATTATTTTGGGAGGATGGGAAAAATTAAGTTACTTTATTATGTGAAAATGAGCAATTATTTTACATTATTTTAAAAATACTACAAAGGGCATTTAAAAGTAAATGAAAATTAAAAAATATTTAAGTTGAAAGACACCTACTTCTTTAAAAAATAAATAAATTTCTATATACACCGAACACTTTATGTGTAATGAAGATTTTTATGGACATTTGTCTTTTCAAATGGCTCACACTGTGAACACTAGTAACATAAATTGAAGATGCTCAGAGTTTCCAATGGAGCATTCAGGGTCTGGGAACATGAATTCGACAACAAAGGTCATACTTAGGGCTCCATGTCCTACTGACAGCACAAATCCCAAGAGTCCCTGGAACCACTTCAGGCTAAAGTAGGGTTTCAATAAACCTGTTTTTCAAACAAATGTATGCGCAGAAAGACCCTCCTCCAAAAAGATGTAGTGCAGAATATCTAGAAAATTCAGAAGGGTGAATAGAGTTCTTGGTGGTATAAGATAAGGCAAGTATTTTCTAGCATGGGTGTCTGCTTCCACCTAAAGATTTAAGTGCGTAACTACTTACATCTGAAAATGTTGGCTTATATGGTTTACCAAAGGCCAAAGAGGGATGAGTTTGGGAGGCAGGGTTAGTCTCTATTTTAGTTACCTGGGCAGGGTTGCCTTTTGTGCTGCTGAGGTGGTCTCTCTTCCCCTTTTCTCCCCAGCTTTTATCATGGTTCCTGTGCAGAAATACCAGCACTAGCCTAGCACAATGGGGCCCATCAGGGCTGGGGGCACTGATTCCAGCCACTGTCAACCTGATTTGTGCCCCTCTTTCACCCCAAAAAATGAAAGCACATATATAAAGGTGAGCCTTTATACAGAAGTGTCTGTGTGGAAAGAAGGTGGGAACTGGATCAGGCTGGGGACAACCAGCAATTTTAGGAACAGCCTCTAAGGAACTCTTCCTACTGAGGGATTTATTAATCCTCTGCACCTTCTCAGGCACCTACACAAAGAAAAAGCTCTAGAAAAGCACTTAAAAATATACTCCTTTATATAGCTTGAATTTTCAGTTTAGTCCAGGCTTGATAGAGAAACTGTCAGCAAGAAGAATCAAAATAATAAAACACATAAAGCCCACAAACATAACGTTACTATAGGACTAGCATAGTTTTAGCTAGAAGATACCCATTTCCCCCCAGAGAAGGAAAGCTGAGGCAGCCTATATTCAAAGGCAAGTGGCGGAATGCATTTTCTCTAATTTCCTCCACTATTTAGCTGTTAGCTGGGGAAAACTGTTTGGCAGAGTGTTAAGTATCTGAAAGTAGAGTGAAAAAAAGATTATTGTTTCACAGGCTGAAATCTGGCCAAAGAGTCCTGCTTTTTTCTCCACTGCTCCCACATTTTGTTGACTGTCTCCTGCATGCTATTTTATACCTGTATCTTCTCTGTATGATCACATTAATTACATTCCATTCTTTCCACTTTGATATCTCATTAAAATCTTATAAATGATCATGCAGTGACCTTGAAGGACATGCATAATACATGAAAGTAAACCTGCAGTAAAATGTATTCTTTCACTCCTGACTGGCTACATCCCACATTTCTTTTCTGCTATCCCCAATGACCCCAATATGGGGAGTTATGCTAGCTGAGCCAAGGTATGCAGTAGTGTGCAAATCCACTAACTCCATTAGCTTTCCTTACTGATGACAGCTGCAATATGTTAATGGCTTATGTTTGGATGTGATGGCCCCGCTACTACTTAGGGCACTATGCTAATTATCATAGGATGGTGACAACAGGTGCAAGTGTCACTTCATATCAGCATCATGCGTATGAGAAAAATAGCTAGCAGCACCAAAAGCAACTCCAGAAAATGTAAACTTTAGTCAGCAGCCTGTGATTCTCTGAAGAACTATTCTTTAATGCTTATGATTAAAGGATTTACAGATGGATATTGTTGCTTTTTCTGCAACTACAGTAATTTTGAATTCATAAGGATGTCTTCATAAGCTATTTAAAGTTATGTCTCAACAACACGCACTTATGTGGCAGTTCGAGTAAAATGCAGAAGGCCCGTCTTTATGAAGGTTTTCTTGCTAAATAAAAGTTTTACTAAGCCACATTTGCTGCAGTGAATACATATTGGAACAGACATGATTTCCAGCTGAATGAAGTCCCTGTGCCTTGCTGGCCTTGTGCTCTTAACATAGTTCTGCTCTATTGTCAGATTTGCTTATATGTATGTATACTTGTCTTCCTTCCTCTTTGTCAGGGTTTAGTACATCCCTTTTCTCCACAGCAAGCAATTTACTCAAGCCCAGTGGTGGCCCTCCAGCAGGCTGAGCCAGCAAGACAGTTTCTGTTTTGCCTTTAACGCAGTCCTGCTACTTTTCATAAGAGAAATTTCATGGAAAGCATATGGACACACCTTAATCTTTTGTTAGAAACAAAAATACCTTAGGAGACAGCTTTATATGAAGTAATGAATAGCTGTTCTATTCTGCTAACGACTATTGGAGTAAAAATCGTTTCTCACAATACCTTTTTTTACTCTTCTTAGAAAAATTTGTCACTATATCATCCCAATAAAAGCTAAGATAAAACCTGAGAACAGAGCTACTCTTGAATGCCTCAATAAAAGAATTTGGTCCTGAGTAAGGTTGTACTGACCACTCTGACAGCACCCAGCCATAACCATGGTAGGGATGTTGGAGAAATCTGAGACCTTTTCTTCAAATGTAATGCTAAAATGTAAGTTGTATTTTAAAATAAAATACAAATCATTATATTTGCAGAAAATTTCATTTTTTGCATAGGAAAAAAAAAATAAAAAAAGAAACCTTGTTCATCTCTAAGCTGAAGACCAGCACACTTTTTGCTCAATCCCTTATCCCTCTGCTTTACTCCTTCCCCAGAGGAAGTTGAACACATAAGGGGAACAGAAATTGGTCCAGGAATTCAGGTGGATCAAGTTACATAGGAAAAACTGCAGATCTTGTGAACTCATATTTTCAGTAAAAATAACAAATTTGTTAGCCTAAATATTATTTCTCTTATCAATAGATATATTCTCCATTGTTGCCTAGCCTTCCTACAAGGTTGTCTGTTTTTTTTGTTGTTGGTCTGGGTTTTTTTTAAGTTTCAGGGAAATTTTCTGGACAGACAAATCTGCAGTCTTGTATCTTATCTGAGAAATGTATCTCCTCATGCCCAGAATATAATACCATGTAGTGATCAAATTTGTACTAACAAAAAAAAAAAAAAATATTGCTGGGTAAAACAAACAAAGGAAAAGGTCAATGATGTGGCTCAATTCTGAAATGAAAATAGTGGTGAGATTGCTTGAAAACTTGCCCCTTATTGATACTCAATGCTCCTTACTGATTTTACGGCTGTGACAGGAACAGTCACGATGACTGACTTTGATCTCTTGAATAACTACGGCCACAGAATGCATAAGTACTTTTAATGAATCCAGGTGATCAATTTGCTGTATTTCAGTTCAAATGCTTATGTGTCATTATTTTTTTACTAGCAGCACTGATAGATAGGTAAATATTAGAGACAGATTAATAAAGAGCAACTAATTATTTACACATTTCCAAAGACAGTCCTTAAGAATGCAGAAGTAATTGAAAAAGCAATAGATTTATCACCTGCCTTTCCACACAGCAGCATCCCACCGACCTTACAATTTTTTTGTTGGGCATGAGGAAGTTCTACGAAATGCAAGCGCATCTTCACTCATACTATCATACTATAAATTCTCAGAGCTCTATAAAGGAGGAGGACCAAAATTCAGTTCGTCTCTGTGCTTCAAGTCTAACCTGCATCACACAGAGCTGTAAGCGCTGTTTTACCAGACTAGCTCTTGCGTTCTCTTTCACTGATTGCGCCACCTTCTTTTACCTGATAGCTTTACACTCTCTGCACATTGGAGTGCTTTTGATCGCATTATTCCTCCTCGTCGTCCAAGGCTCCCATTTGGGAATGCAGATGTGAGCTTGTTATCTTACACTGGAAAGCCTTATCTTTTGCCTGCATATGCATGTGATAAGCGGTATATGTATTAAGATGCAATGTTCCTCTACAAAATAAAGACTAGTGCTTCAGGTAATCACCAATATGCTACAGGTAATGATATCCTAGTAAAAGACATTATGAGAATTTTCAGTAGAAAACTAAGGAACTTTTATTTCTGGTGCAATTTTTACCTACACCTGAATTGCCAAACTGTCAAGAGATTCACATCCCTAATATACCTATCTGCAGCTAAAATAAAACATGTCAGCAACCAAAAAGCATCAGAGCTGAAGAATGAATATATAAAGGGAGGACAGCCTCCTGCAAAACAACTTGCCTCGTGTGTGACCCAAAAGCCTGATTGCTACATACAGGTGCATCCAAAAATGCAAGATAAATAGTACAAAGCCTTAATTCTTACATGAAAGTGAGGGAGCATGGTCAAATTCTGTGTTCTTACAAGTACATTGTAAAAGCATAAACTTCTGCCACAAAGATAAAGAAGCTGCAGACCCTCCCCACGAGCAGCACCTACTCCCTTACCATGTGAAGCTGCAGTGGTCGTGCTGGTACAAAGTTCCCTTCCCTTTTTCCTCCATGCAGCCAATTACAGGCACTATAACCATTGCTGGAGGCCAACTTTCATTGGCTTAATCCACAAGCAGCTACCCTGAAATCAACATCAAACTTATCTAAACCAAACAAGGCCCAGAAACATGCCTTAGGACAACTCTTCTCTGTATTCTATTTGTGAAAGAATGCAACAGGAGGAGGAATGTACTATTCCTGATAAATCACATTAATTCTTTTATGTCTGATAATCTCAACTACCACTTTCTAGTGACCCTTTCCATTTCATTTGCTGTTTGCTCAAATATACTGTCTATGAGGAAACCTTTCATAGAATCATAGAATCACTGGGTTGGAAAAGACCTTAGAGATCATCCAGTCCAACCGTATCTGTCTGCCACTAAACCATATCTCTCAGCACCTCATCCACCCATCTCTTAAACACATCCAGGGATGGTGACTCCACCACCTCCCTGGGCAGCCTGTTCCAGTGCGTGATAACCTTTTCGGTGAAGAACTACTTCCTTACGTCCAATCTAAACCTACCCTGGCGCAGCTTGAGACCATTAATACTTTCATTCATACTTGAAATATTTTGCATAACCTGGTAGTCAATATCTCTTCTTGATCTTCTAATTATCTTTTAACTTCTGCAATTTTTAACATTGTAAATAACAATCTCCCCCCTCCCAAAGCAGACATCTAAAAATGTTGTTATTGTCACTCTGTTTAACCATATTGTCTCAGTTACATTCCCCCTGTTGAGACTTAGCCTGAATGAATTGTAACTGCAGCATGTCCAACTGTTTCTTAAATAATTCCCATTTTTCCTGCACCAGGTTTCCCACAGTCATGAGATCTTGCATTTTTTCCATCAAGATCATTCAGTTGTTTATGTTACCACAAGCTAGTCCTACTTGAAGTGGAAGTGTAAGTAATTCATATTGTGACATATAATGAAAAGCTGTTTATCTTCCAGAAAAACATCCCTAATTTATATAGTTATCTCCATCAAAACACCTTCTAGTATTTTTATTTTTACAAAACTTCCACTGAGCCAAAACTAATTGTGTTGCTTCATCTCCTTTTCCTTTCTGTATTGTGAATTTGCGATCCCGAGATCAGCCCTGCTCTATTTATGAAGATGGGCTAATTTCCTAGCTCTGGGTGCCAAGAGTCTCTGATCATGAAGTTCAGTCAATAAACTGACTTCAGTAAGTAAGCAATTATGCATTGCCTCTGGAAACATGCTTCCCACCTTACAGGTTTTGCATACTTGTTATCCCAGTAAGTATCTGTGAAATTAAAATCCCTCATGATCAAAGTTTCAGGTTTTTTTATAAGTATCTCTTAGCTGTAAACATGTTGTTTGTTGCAGTTATTCTAAAACACAATTTACAAGGTAAAGTGTCTACAGTCACCACTGTAACTTGTTTCTTTTAATCAAGCAGCTATGTACCAGAAAAGTGAAACACTATTTTGCATATACACAGTTAAAATATACAAGCCATAAACAATAAGGTTTCCTCTGAATTCATCCTTTACTAAAGGTAACAAAATTAAAAAGACACAAATTGTGCTCTAACCTATGAACAGCCAAGAAAGGCCAAGCACGTCTCCCTCATGTCATTTACTTAAACACCAACAAAATTACCATCTCCACAGTCTTTTTATTAGGGATAAGTACTGTGTAAGGGTTTTAGGGTAACAAAATTAATTTGGAGTAATGTAAGTGAATATCCAATTGTAATATAAAAAACAAGCACTTAACTAAATATGTATGTATTTGAAGATGATATTTGAAAAAAGAGGTTGTAACTTTTGCATCTCTGCCTGTCTTTCAGTAGGGTACTTTAATTCCCCAAACACCTACACATTAAACCAAAAAATAAAACTTTCTTTTAAGCATTTCTTCTCTTTTTTTTTTTTTTTTTACCTTGAACACAAAATTAGGACACTGAAATTGCAGAAAGTTATTTATAGTGGAGAAATACATACCAGAATATTTGAAATTTCTACCTGAATAAGAGTTGGCGGGTCCCTCATTTTGAATGTTTGTCATCTACTGAATGCCACAGTGAGGCTTCAGGAAGGTACAAAGTAGGCCTAGATGTTAATTGAACAGACAGGTAAAATGACTATTTGCATTTTTCTCTAATCTTTCTTCTCCTGCACCTTCCCTGCTACTTTCTTACTTGATTGCTGTGGAAAACACCATCATCCTACTTACTGTTCAAGCCCATAAACAAGTCTTCAGCTTGGTTCTCTGCCTATGTACTGTCATCTAAACTAATATAAGTGAGATTTTATTTTTAAACAGCAGAAGATAAGGTCTTTCCTGCCCACTTACACAATGAAGTCTTTTATCACTTCATTTCTAAATTAATCCTATTTTTTTAATCTGTGAGAAATGTAACGTTCCACCACTTATACACTTGCTGCAGGCAGTGTACCTACCTGGCATTTTGACCACATTTGGCTTATTCCATAGGATCATTTTGCCAGTCACATCGATTTTAGAGTTGCTTCTTTTTACCAACATCATCTCTGGTGTGGTGTATTAGATGCTGAGGCAAATTCTCAGGTTAACAATTTTGCAAGTTTTCCATGTTGCTGCTTAGAAGATACCCAACTCTTGCAAAACTGAATCTCTAACCTCCTTTAAATCCTTCCCTAAAGTTCTCTGGCTACAGACATCTCTTGAGAATGATGCAATTATTAGATCACCAGGCTTCACTTGCCTTCTCTTTTTTCTCCACCTACCCTCCCATATACTCCATGCATCTCTACTGTTGTGTCTTGTCCTGAGCTCTGACTGTCCACTGTTTGGAGCATCGCAGGCACTTTGTGTCACTGGTAAGCAACATCCAGCAAGAGAGCATCAGGAGAGGGATTCAGTTCAACAAAACCTACGTGTCAGTGTCTATATGGGAGGTTCATCTACACACCCATTCTGGTCAATAAAACTTAATCCATGCTATCAGGGTCCTTTCAGTTACTTAAACACAGGTTTCTAGCCTCATTTCAGATGCTCTAAGGTATATTGGAGTTCCACAGCAGCTGGCAGATATGGCACAGGACCTTTAGAAAACCTGTGACCCCTGGACATGGCAGCTAGAGGCAGGGCAGGGTACCCTAGAAAGTCTCATTGGCAGCATACATTCATTTTTAGGCAACTCTATTGAACCCCCAGTGAGCATAAGAGTAGTTGAAACACCCAGATGACATATACACACCTGTATTTAAGTGTTTTCCATTTTAAGTGAATCTGGAGCTGAATCTCATCTTTGCTGACTACTGCTGTTTAAGTGTGCGTTGGCCTATCCTCTTCTCATGCCATTTTGTTGATAAAGGATCTGGAGATACCAGTTCTTCTTTCTGTTAATCCAAACCCAACATCCTTTCCTCAGGTTCAGTTTTACTGTGAATTTAAACATTCATTTTACTGTAAGTACCTTTACTACCTCTGCAACAGCCATTCTTTCCATGGTAGAAGTCCCCAGAGGTAGCAGTTTATCAACCCTCTACTCACCTATTGGATAAGGAGCTGTGATGGGTGACTGATGTGAAAAAACCCATTTCCTCCAGTGCTCCTGGTAGGAGATAGCTTTTTCAGACAACATGCCTTGCAGTTCACAAAGCTGCAGCATCACTACCACTGAAATGATCAAAAAGACTTTGCACTTGTGTCACTGAAGTTATTTTCAGGAAAATTGGAAACAAAGACTAAAGGAGATGAAAGCTTCTGTGAAAGTAGCTTTGAAAAGCATTTAACTTAAATAAACCTGTCCATTTTTCTTGCCAAAGGAAAAAAGTGCAGTGCCTTTAAAGACAGAACCTTTGAACCACAGTCTCTGAAGAGCGTTCAGGTAGAGCTGTTGAAGTCTTCATGCAATAAGAGAAGGAACTCAAAAAAAGGTTGCTTTTGCCATCTTAGAAACCTTCCTTTGTGTCTGTGGCTAAGTAGTCTTCCTTGTATCAATATCCCTGTTTGATATCTTATATGTTACTTAGTTTGTTAAGACTTTTTTGTTGGAATTTTCTTCACTGTAAATTGAACAACTGGAGGTGATGATGCCAAAGTAGGTAGATTTGCAAATGGAGGAGGTAAAGGACTGAAAGGAACCTGAGACGTAGTGGTGCCAGTAAGAAGGACACCTAAGCAGAACTGGTAAGTAAGGGGATGTAACCAATTATCAGTAATTACTGCATCGAACATCCATTCTGCTCCTAAGGGAATTGAGTGCTACAAATGGCATGGAAAAAAGATTTCAGACCAAGAAGAGAAGTCAAAATCCCTAATAAGTTTCAGTGTAAGGGCTACCTTTAGAAAACAGGAAACCTTTGAGACCTAGTTCTGGAAGTAGCCTGGTAGCTAGCTGAATTTGTAGGAGGCAGTTCCTTTGCTTCCTCCATACAACAAAAGCAAGGAGAGGGGACAAAAGAGACTTTTCCATTGTCCTCCAGAATTTGTGGCCTATGGAGAGCCAAGCAATGTTCTTCCAGCATCTTCTGGTCAGTTGTACACCATGGTAAGTTTGAAATCCCTTTGACACATTCACAGTACTCTGGGTCCCATACTAAAAGGAGAATGCATCTGCTGCATTATGTAGCTAGTTGCTATCCTGGAGCAACCAGCAGAGATACTATTAAGCAGCAGTGATTAATCTCTTCACAGCAAGATTCCCCACAGTGAGAGCCAAGCTAGAGTCTGAAGAAATATGGAGATTTTTTTTTTTTTTAACATTACTTTGCTGTGCACCACAATAAGGTTTCTTTTCAGGTCTTTCAGTTCCCATTAAACATGTTCCTTGGGACTTCAAAAAGCTTGAATAAATCAAGATTGTTTTGTGAATATTTTGACCTTCCATCAACCTTCCAGTTCTTATTTCTTCCTCTCTCTTAACTTCAGAAAATTTTTGAGAGAGAAAATATTAGAAATAGACCATTTGCACCTTTTTTTTTCCCAAATCCACCCTCTTCTCTGATTTAACATAAAAGGATCTTAGTAAAATTATTTTAGTGTCTTGGCCCTTGTATGTAATGCTTATCTTATATACCATATGCTATGTGGAAACAGCAATGAAATAACAGCCTTCATGTTCTGTATAATACTGATTCTTTCAAGGAGATGATCTCATTCAAGAAACTGTGCATTTCATCTCTGTATTGTTTTCATGAAGACTGGTTTAATTTTTTGTCTCTCATACTGACAATAGCAATTTTTTTTCATGTACCAAGGGAGTTCACTGGCTGTTCTGAAAAGACACTTTAAAACTCTACTCCATATTCTGTTCTCATTGAGTTATTGAAAATATGAATTAACGCCACTGAAATCAAAAGATGTTTACAAGTATAAAACTGACATGAATCAGCTCAGGAACAAACTCTTGTCTGTAAGCTCAAATCATGTGTTTGGTTCAGATGTAATACCTAGCCAGAAGTAATATTTAAACTGCATCAAGATTAAGGAACTGATTCTGACATCTTTATACTCATGTTGAGAGTTTCTGTGTTGTTCATTGATTCCAGGGTGAATACATAACCGAAGAGAATCAGTGCACTTGATACACTGTCTTTTAAATCCTGTTTTCTTGTAACTCTTGCTTTGCCCCAGTGCCACAGCCTGAAGACATTACTGTAGAGGCCAGGTCAGAATTTGGTTCACTGCCTCCAATAATAAAATGGCACAATACCAAAACCATCCCCCAGAAAATTCAAAGGCTAAAGGCTGCATCTTAGACTGTGCGCACACACTGTAGTCAATTAGAGCTGCTTTAGTGTATCTGAGACAACATTTGGTCTCTAAGTTAGCGCCATCAGTGGCACAACACAAAAGTGAAATTATTTCATCTTTGAGCTTTTCATCACTACACGTCAGTTACAAACTTTATAATGACAATCAATTTCCCTTTCATAAAACATCTGAAATCTTAGGGGTCTTTGAAAGGTAACACCCGCATTTGCAGTCATGCAGTAAACACAGACATGTACTGTGAATTTGTGTGACTTGGTTGCTTTCCTGATGGAACCAGGGATGAAGCGGTGCACAGGAAGGCATATACATCCTCTTTGTAATGTGCGTGTAAGGTCCTACAACAGTTAGCTCTTTATGGTTGCATGATGCATGCCTACACTTGCAGCTAGTGTGAACTTCATCACCAGGAAAGAGACAGTATAGCTCTGTGATCCAAGAACCATGGCACACTGAGGTAAATTGAGCCCCAGTCCTGCCTGTGCATCACGACAATCAGTCAGGTAGACACATGCTTTCTGTCCTCTTTCATATGGTGATGAGGGGCAGTCAGGGGCTCCTCTGTGCTGCTGCAGAGTCTGGAAATGACAAAAAGAAAGGCTGAACAACGTCTTTGGAAGGAATGAGACAAGTTTAAGGTAAAAGGGTTGATCTGACAAGTACAAATCTGATAGCTAGAAACTATCACACTGCTTTGGCACTAAAAAAGCAGGGGAGAAATGCGAGGAGAAAGATCAACTACTGCATCTCAGCATTTGAAACGGGACTTAGGAGATCTCCTTTCTAATTTGACCTAGTTCGCTCAACATTACTTAGCCAGCAGCAGGACAACATCAGATTTCAAATTACACAACATTTACAGGTATTTGTTCAAGTATTGAATGAACAGAGCACCCCTTCTTCAACTTTAGACTGCAACAGAACAATTTCTGTTGCTTACCTCAGCAGCTCTTTCCTCCAACTAATTGCTTGAACTATTTGCAGCTGCCTTCATCTCTGTGGCCCTCTGCTATATTTTCATGATAGATCCCATTAAGGACCAAAAAACCCCTTTCTACCTATTGGGTTTCACTTAAGATATTTCACCGGGTCCAGAATGAATCTTTAAAAACAGCTTCATTGTAATAAATTAAAAAAATAAACCTGCATACCAGTGCTCAGCACATTACTATAATATTTAGGACCAGGAGACATTTCCCAATAGGAAGACAGTTTTAAAAAGATATAAAAGCTGTATTTTTAAATACAATCAACATTAAAACTTTCTCACAAAGTGCAATACAGACTTGATAAATGCTGAGAGGTGTTACTGTTTGACTGAGGGAGATATGTAGAGCTCAAAATATATTGGAGTATCGTCATTTCTTCCAGAGTTGAAATTACTGAATTTACATTTCATTGTAATCCATTCATTGGTTTATAGACCTCCAGTTCTCTAGGGATCATCACAGATTCAGAAGATCTCCCTGAGTGCTGGATTTTGCATTTGAATCTCTGATTTAGCTGAAAGATGTATTAAGAAACCTCGTGTAGCCAGACAGTTCCCTATTGACTACACATCTGAGGAGGCTCAGGAGCACAAGTTATTCCAGCAAGGATATGGAATAAATTACGCTCAGTAATTTGCCTCTAGATCAGCCTTTCTCCACACAGTGGAATAATGTATCCATCTGGACAAGGAGGCCCCATTTCAGAGAGTGTTTTATGCAGAGTATATATCATGCAAGAGAGCAAAACAGATCAAATATTTGGCATAGAGGCTTCCTTCACAGTCCCTCAAGAAAACAGTACTTATTTCAATTTGTGGAGACTTGCACTGTCAACTGGAAAATTCAGTTCTTCTCTATCTGTGTGACATTCGTACTTGGATTAACCATTACTTTGAATAAACTTTTCAAAGGACTTTGACTTTAAATATAAACCTTGTGTTATCGCAAATGGGAATGGTATTCAAATCTCAGGAGTTAATCTGTCATGGATAAAGCACAAAGACTGTGACAGTTTGGTTTACCTCAACATGAACTGACAGCTGCAGGTAAATATCTGAATTCTAAAATGTATTCTTCACTTATCACTTATGCACCTCCTTCATAGCAAGGTTTTATTCCTTTTACTTCAATGATTTGCTGCCTGAATGATAAGTCTGGGTTTCCCCAGTTGAGTAATGGGCTCATAGTAGGGGGAGCAAAGTGTCCCAGCTATCTTTTGCTGGCTATTCAAAGTGTCCCTAAAATCTTCCTATGTCTAAGAAGTAAAAGACTCCAGCACTACAGAGCATACATTGAATCGTGCAAATTTAAAAATCCTGGAGAACTTTCAGCTAGTCCAAAAAAACAAAAACAAAAAAAAAAAAACCACACCAAAAAAAAAAAAAAGCCAAACAAGTACTTGATGGCCCAACAGAGAGGCTGCAGAGCTACAACAAGCAACTTCTGGTTTCAAAGTATTTTGGCTATTTGTCTTCCCGTAAAAAGAGTTCCACTAAAGGGAACATACTGCTGGAGAAGAAAAAAAAAAATTATGAAATGTGTCTTTCAGGAACAGAAGGAAATAAAATAAGGAGGCCTCCAGGACCTTTCACAAAATGCAATCTCAGTCTGGAGATTCACAATTCTTTTTTTGACAAAAGTCACTCGCCCCTTGCTGGTATGAATAGACCTTAACAGAAAGGCACATTCTGGTTTCTAGGGACAAATGAAGCAATTGTGTCCAAGCAGCCTGTCAGATGATGAGAAAATTAGTTCAGCTCATTCTTCTGCTGAAAACTTGCTCAGCCTCCAAAGTTTCACCCTTCAGCAATGCTGAATTGCTTGCCTGTGTTTTCCAGGTTGTCTCCATGCAATGTCAAAATACTGCAAACAGTGCTGTTCATACAGCATTTCTGGCAGCACCCAATCCACAAAACGCTTGAAATGTGGTGCAAAATCTTGTTCACTTGGCATGAGAATAGCTGCCCTCTCTCAGGCCTTCTCTAACCATATGTTCACATCACTCCTACTGACATTGGTGGGAATTACGACGAACCCAGAGGAAAAGCCTATTAAAAACAAGTGGTGTTGTACAGGTTATAATATATGCTTCAGTCAGAAAAAGAGGAACTTAGCTTTTCACACCATGTAAGTCATAGGAAACTGGATAGAAAAGGAGTAAGAAAAATCTCTTACCTGGCTGAAATGTTCTTCTTGGGAATGAATGAACTTTTGCTGTAAGTGATCCGAAAGTGTTTCTGCAAAGTGTTGGATTTAGACCCAAATTCAACAGGCTTTAGAAACCTCCTGAAAAACCTAAATTAGGTAAAACACAGCTTCTGTCCCCTCTGTGGTCCCTGGGGAGAGGGGTAACTCCAGAAAGTGAACTCAGACAATTTAGAGTCTAAAAGAAATGTCTCTCCTATAAAAGAAGTCTTCCCTATTACAATAATTTGAATAGGGATGTTGACAACATGCAAAGAATTTGCTTCATATTGTCTGGAGGTGATATTTCATTCTCAGATTTTTTGTGTACTTAGGAACATTACCATAGCAAGGAGGAAAGCTAGAGTTTTTTGTAAGAAAAAAAAAAATGAGATTTACTCTAAAAATAGAAATTGTTGTGATAGATTTAAATCAGTTAATCAATATATCAAAATGGTCCATATATATGGATACTGTGTTAACAAAATAGGTGTTAGGAGATTTAATCAAATTTGTTAGGCAATTATATAATAGTTTATGAATTAAAGGTAGGTATATAGAATTCCTTCGATTCATCCAAATCTGCATGTGCTAGTCTTACTTACTTATATATATATATATATGAACACACTTCAACCCTTCTACTTGATACCTCATACTTTATACATACATCACCTAAGTTAGATAAAATAGTTTCTCTCTAATATTTAGAGTTTAAGATAATAGGTGAAATACGGATTTTCTTTTTGGTTTGGGAACAACTTGTTTAGTTATTTTATTCTTCCACCTATTAAAAAGCATCCTAGAAGAACATAAAGCACAATATTTAAAAAAAAAATAACACGTTCTTTACTACAAAGCAGTATGAAATATTGAAAAAGTGCAGACCCTTTTCCTCAATACAGTTTATTTATACTCAACCTGAGCAATTTCTTTTTCTATATTTTTTTGGAATATAGTTATATAATATGTATCTGTATTGCTAAAAATACACCCAGATTACTTTGAAGCACTAAGGAAACTTGATTAGACAGTCAGTAAAATGAGTTTGCAAATAATGGCCAAGAAGCCGCATTTCAAATCCCTGTGTGGATGTGATGTCATTAAACTGCTGTAGACTTCCTGGAAATTATTCCTTATAATACTTAGAATCAGTTGAAACCTTTACATAACCAATTAATAATTGTGGGAAGTTTTCTTTTCTATATGGACTAGAATGGAGGTCTGGATTGGGCATTGACAGATTAAAAGAGAAGGAAACACTGCAATCAATAGATAATACAAGGCACAAGAATTCACCTGACCATTTGTTTTTGAAACTTGGAAAATATTTATATTTCTATTTGAAAGTTCTTCCTCAGTGGAAAATTTGCCATATCTCTTGATAAGCCACAATAGCTATTAACTTTCACTGTTAGAAATGTACATTGTACTTTGCATCTGAATTAGTCTGGCCTCGCATTCTTTTAACCTTCTCTGTGATCAACTGGAAAGACAAATCTCCCTGAGTTTTAAACCACTTGTAAAGTGAATTTCTAGTCTGTCAGTGTACACGGAGCCTTTTTCTGTGGATGGTTTTGCAGACACTTTCTGATAAAGAAAAAGAGGGTTCAGCTTAGTTTTGGAAAGGCACCTTCTTTACAGTTTGTCCTTGTCACTTTTCTGTCTCTGTCCAGATACCATGCTGCTTTCTTCTGACTTCTTAGCTCTCCTCTTGTTGTTCAGTGAGCCATAGTCATGTTATCTGGCTACCACAGTTGTAATCCAACACTCCTTTTCAATCTCATTCTCTTTCCATAGGTAATTCTAGCTCACCAATCTTAATTACTCATACAGTCTTTGCACTCTGCTGTTTTTATCCAACCCACTTTGGACCAAACCTTCTCCTCTCCTGATCTTCTTTCGCCACTCCCATTGTCTGTGCAAGCTGTCTACTTTAACCCCGGCTCTTTGTCAGGTCTGTGCAACCTCCTCTCATTCTTAGCACATTTTCACAATTTCCTGATTACAGCATCCTTACCTTGCTAGCACCAGCATCTGTCAGTTCACTCCTTAGTTAAGTATGTTTCAATTACTCAAACTCTGCCCAGCTCCTCTTCCTGGCAGAGCTGGGCAGAGTTCATGTTCTAAAGCCATGGCAATGTTGGAGCTCCTAAAGGAATGGGCCACCAATTTTTATTTTTGAACACATATATTTATTAGCAATTCTTTGCTTACACTAAACACTTCCATTTTCAGAAAGAGCTTAACAGCTTTATCTGACGAATACCCAAAAATTTTTGCCTGAAGGTGACACCTAGAATATAAGATTTCAGGCCACTGTTAGAATTTGATGAATTTATAAGGAACTAAAAATAGTTCATTGCAACAGACAGCAATAATTTATTCTGCTGGAGTGACATCAATTCTGCCCATAGCATATAAGCACAAAACACTGAAAAACATTATATATCCTCCCATTCAGAAACACTCAAGCCTTATTCTTTAAAGAGCCATATGATTCAAGACAGCCTTAACAAAACTGTTAGCAATGTTTAGTTCCATCACCAAGTACACACATCTTTTTTCAGTCTCCAAGAAGGGACTGTAACTACTAGTGGAAGTTTAAAGCTTGACTTCCATGAAGCTTCTCGGATAAAATAATTGAGATGACTGAGATTCATAATACGTGTCGAATGGGATTCTTTCCCTCTAACTGCTAAAAAGATGCCTAGTGTAAGCTAATATTATAACATTCATCAGTGATCAGCAGAGAGAAGCAGCATTCAGTAATTCATCCTGTTTACCCCAGATATCACCTGAGGAAGGATCAGGTCACCCTCTAGCAAACTCTACATTCAATTCATTGACTGTAGATGTGGCCCACATAAGACTAAATGTCTACATCTGAAAGCTAATAAAGTGAGATTAATTGTGCTCTGAAAATATAAAATTATAGATATATGTTGATTCTTTATTGAAAGAGACCTTTTATTAAAAACACTGAGCTATCTCTTTGAGTTGTGACAATTCCTAATAGTTTTAAATCATATATTCCTAGGCAATTTCTATATTTGAAGATATGTTATTCTGGTGCTATAATTTAACAAAGGCATTTCATTTGCAAATGTTCTTTATCTAGGTATACAGTTTCTCCCACTCCGGGATCATATCTGCTAGATATTCAGCAGCAAAACTGCTGGGATTGCGGAAGTGGCACTTAGCTGGAAGAAATGAAATGTTGAGTATGCAAATGGATCTTGGGATGCTCATTTGTTCTGAGCCTTGCAGGAAGCATGTCTATATTCAATACTGCACATATTTGTGTATGACCCAGAATGTAATAGTTGTGCATTTGCTCACCTGTCCAAGTTAAGATGTCACCAAAACATCAGGGAAGTTAAACTAGGCAGATGGATAGTAGCAGATTAGGAAAGTCACAAAACTAACGGAAAATGCTCTGCCTTCACAATTCAGGGTTTTTTTAATGAGTAGCAGATTATGAAAATCGCAAAACTAATGGACAATGCTCTGTCTTCACAATTCAGGTGAGGTTTTTTTTTTTAATGAAAGCAACCTGTAGCTATGAAAAATGTATAAATTTGATTGCAGTGGTTAGCCATGTGAGATTAACCTTGAAAAGCTGGCAGTCTTTAAAGGCATGGAAGAAGCTAGAGTGGTAGAAGTGTAGGGGCGATTGCCTTCCCGCTCTTCAAAAGTTTGTGGATTTAGAGTCTGACCCCTTGAGAGCAGGTATCTAGGAAAGAAAAAGCACTGTTATGTCCTACACCAGTATTAATTTTAAAATAGCTGTACAACATTTCATGCTAGTTATTCATTGTTGTGGTTTAACCCTGCCAGGAAATTAAGCACCATCAGTTGCTCTACCACTCCACCCCCACCCACCACACACTCACAGTGGGGAAAGGTGTTTTCTCCCAGAATCAAATCCCCCTGAGACACACAGTGAACTTCCCCATCTTCTCTCATTACCCACCTTGTGCCACCAGGTCCTTGAGCAAAAGTAACCCCACAGATGGGTTTGCCTTTGCCTGAGGCAGGAGTAGCCCAAACTGTTTTTCCCAACATAGTTCTAGCATGTACTACAGGGACTTTATCTCCTTCTACAGTCCGTAGAAGGTTTGAGTGTGCAGGGCCGGCTCGATTGACGAGATCCTCTGGTATTAATTAACCAAGTGGCCTTTGCCAAGTTGGCATCCCAATTCTTTAGTGTTCCACCTCCCATTGCTTTCAGGGTGGTCTTTAACAGCCCATTGCACCGCTCAGCTTTCCCTGAGGCAGGTGCATGATAAAGGATGTGGTACACACACTCAATTCCGTGTTCTTCAGCCCAAGTGTCTATGAGGCTGTTTCAGAAATTAGTCCCATTGTCTGATTCAATTCTTTCTGGGCAGCTATGTCACCACAGGACTTGCCTTTCAAGGCCCAAGAAGGTATTTTGGGCAGTGGCATGGGACACAGGATGATATGTTTCTAGCCACCCCATGGTTGCTTCCACCATTGTGAGAACATGACACTTGTCTTGGAGGGTTTTGGGGAGGGTGATGTAGTCAAGCTGCCAGGCCTCCCCATACTTATATTTCAGCCATCGCCCCCCGTACCAAAGAGGCTTTACCTTCTTGGCTTGTTTGATGGCAGCACACATTTCAGAGTCATGAATGACCTGCACAATAGCATCCATGGTCAAGTTCATCCCTCAGTCACGATCCCACCTGTACGTGTCATCTCTCTCTTGGTGACCCGAGGTGTCATGGGCCCACCGAGCCATAAACAGCTCACCTTTATGTTGCCAGTCCAGATCTACCTGCGCCAC
>NW_010266077.1:0-33576 GCF_000690775.1 Eurypyga helias
CGCCGTTCGCCTCTCGGTGGTCAGTCCTCCCAGCTGCCCTATCCGTTACTGTCTGATTAGCTCTGCGAAGGAGCCCCTCCCCGGCCAGCTTTCCCCGCCATCTGTTCCACACGCCATGGCTGCCGCCCAGCAGCCTCGCGCTGCCCTCCTACCTGGCACCCGGCTCCCGGCCTTACCCCAAAGTGCTAACACAGGTTCTCGCTGCTGGCAGAGTCAGGATTTCATTACTACTACTTTGACAAGTGCAGGGTTGTTTGTAATTTCTCTTTTATCCTGATTTTGATTGTACAACCACCTCCCACTGATTCAGTTTGCTTCAGTTTTGTTGCTCACAGATTTTACTCTCCACATTAATCTCCCTCTGGCATGTTACCGCATCTGTTCCCTTTTTTATTATTAATTTTCAAATTCCCACCATTTTTGACAAAAAAGGAGGTAATCTACACTCTGCTTCTGCCCATTTCATTTTCTTTAATTTGGAAGATAAGTATGAAAGCGTGCCAAAGAAGTTAATTCTCCGTTAACAGTTTATTTTTCTGGCATCCCGATGCCTTTGTATATGAAAACCAGATAGAAATAAATGTTGACTGAATCACAACACCACAGTCGCCACCATCCCTAAATTTAATGAAAAGTAAACATATGAAGCAGAACCTAAAAAGTTTATTAGTTATCGGAGTTGTTGCACGTTATCGCTCCTCCCTGAATTTTAAAATAATGGTTTTGTACAAAATGAGAAGAAAATAAACTAAAAATCAATTACTGCCTACACTTCATTTCTGCTTCTCCCCTCTTCCCCCTCCCAATTTAAATATTATGGGTCCTTTCATCAGTCTGGGAACATAAAACATCTCTCAGTCATTTAATATTAGTAACAGCCCTTCTTTGAATGTTACCTCCTATCCAGCACCAACGATGGACTCTTTCTGACGTGCTAAAATTGTTTGAAAAAGCACAAGTGTGCTGCTAAATAATAGATACTACTAGAAAAAAAACCCAACAGATAACACTAAGTGCTGTGCAACTCCCTAGAAGGTTAGCTGCAACTCCCAAGAAGTTAGTTTACATTTTATCATTTACTAGTATGGCTTAAATAGGGAAATCAATCTATGAGGCATGCTGCAGTTCTAACAAGGAACACTGGTGACGACATACAGCTCAACTCCAAGCTTCAGTGACTAAACAATGCCACAGGAACCCGGGAGGTGGAACGACAGATCTCTGTGCCGTATTTATTATACATGTAAAACAAATTAGCGTTAATGCAGCCGTTGAAACCAAGCGAGAAGGACTGATGCACAGTAGGAAGGCTACAGCACTGCTAAACCCCACTGTACTCCCCAAATGCCACTTTCTTAGATATGCTGCTTTCCAGATATCATTTAGAAAAATAATCGAGAAAAGAAATATCACAGAACGAGGGGGTTAAAAAAAAAAAAAAATATATCAAGACCTACTACACCCACTGACTCACTGTAATATAAACTTTTATCCGTCAAGAGAGTGACACGGGGATCCTGGGTCACCTGAACCTGGAAGCATGGGTTCTTCTACCGTTTAGTAATATTTCCCCACCTACAAGCTGACATTCAATACTGCTTGCAACGTTTCTTATAGCAAACAAGAAGAGTAAAAAATTAAACTAAATCTGCTTCTGTTCCACTCAGTTACATCTCCCAGCAAATTTTAGATGGCATTTCAGTCAGAAATATCTCAAGCCATCTACCTGTCTCTGTGCCTGAGAACATTCATTGTGTCATTGAAAAAGTTCGATTTTGAAATTCAGGGATTCTCTCGCTTCTTAAGATTTATTTAACTGCTTGGGCATATGCAAACAGGAACCACATCTGACTGTCACTGAAACAAATATAACTTCAGACTTGTTTTGAAATAAAAAGAATAAAGATTTTTAATGATGATTCTGTTACTAAAATAGTGAAAAAATTTATTAAATTAGATGACACACTAAGATCTGGGCAAGTTGTTAACATCTTGCTTCTTTTATATGATCTTTTCCACTAGCATACTGACATGATTTTTAATCATTATTCTCATGAACTACGAACAATAGGTGTGTATGTTTTCTACCCTCTGGAAAATGGATTCAGATAAGCTTCATTAGCAAGACCCAACCTTGCCGAAGTAACAACAACTTAACACTGACTTCAGAAGTAATTTCGTAAGATTCTCCTGCTGTG
This sequence comes from Eurypyga helias, assembly GCF_000690775.1. NCBI lineage: Eukaryota > Metazoa > Chordata > Aves > Eurypygiformes > Eurypygidae > Eurypyga > Eurypyga helias. Next base: position 2,199 of record NW_010266077.1, read on the forward strand.
GTAACTCTAATAAAAATAAAACACAAAGCTGAAACTAGGGTAAAAAAAACCCCAAATACTTTAAACAAGCACGGTCAGTCTCATAGCATGGTGACACCCACAGAGTTACATGGCTGATAACCAAAACTACACAGCAAAAGTTCTGTATTTTCCCAGTCGTTTGAAGACATACAAATTAGAATTACTAACTAGAGTCAGTAGTAGGAAATGCATGTCAATAGCACGGGAAAGGTGACAGGAAAAGGCAAATTTAAACTCTGTGGCAATGGTTCAGAATAGCTAACTGTAACCTTTTTCTCGATTTTTAACAAGTACATTTTGTTAACTTAGAAGCTGTTTAGTTGGTAATCAATCAATGGTGTCTGAAAACTAGGATGCAGCAAAAGAAGTGGGACTCCTGGAGAAGAGTGCAGTTCTGCAGAGCACTTTTTCTCATTAAGCCAGACTGCATGCTCTTTCTCATTTAATCCATTCATATATTTACAATCTCATTTTCATACATTAAAATCCAAAAGTTCTTGTACTCATTTTTAGTATTCTATTTACTTACACTATCAAAACTTCAAATCATTGAATTAGGAAGACCTTTTCTGACCTTCCTCCTTAGTAATATACTAATTCATAGTATACGAAGATATACACAATACTTTCTGTATCTCCCCAGATACCTATAATTTTTTGCCAGAACAACCCAGACAGGTCATGCAAGGCAACAGAAAGACTATTCACAACCATGTAACAGCAGTACAGACCTCCCTCAAGTCCAGTGTTGTGAGAAGACTTGGAGTAGACCAGCTGGTCGTCTCCTGGAAAGAGGGAAATCAGCAAGACGAGGCCAAGGCCAGAATACCCAAGAGAGGTACTAAATCAGTGCGATTGCTGCAGCAACCTCCCACAGGCAGGACACTAGAGCTTAAAGTCTGTTTGCCTTGGCAAGTACCAGAGTGAATGAGTCTATAACCCCCTAGGATTGCTGTTACCACTACCCTTCAAAGTGAGCATTTCACTGGCACAGCTGCCATTTGAGGTGAAAGGAATAAAGAATGAAAGAAGGCAGACTGTAAGGCAATGAAGTTCACGTGCAACAATTATGGATGTACCAATCCATTAAAAACATACTGAGTTCAAAACACATAACTAATGCCATTAGAGATGTAACTTGTATACCTTCCCTAATACAGAAAACCTGTTCTGTCAGGCAGTGATCTGAGAGGAAGAAAGGAAGCACAGGCTAAGGAAAAGTTTCATTTCAGTAGGGGATCCTTTCCTCTGTAACTCAGGGAAAACAGGTGACTGAGCAAGAACATCTCTAACCCTGTTCTTTCTATCTAAGTACATGGGCATGAGTTCAGGAGCAACGAATCTCTCATCTCTTCTGTTTTCTTCCCCTTCTTCACCCATGACAGCAACATCACCTTATGTATTCCTGGAAAGCAGACACACTCCAAAGATAAGGAGAACACAAAGAGAACAAAGTATTAAAGAATTTAGGGACTATCAAGGAGAAAGATTTGAATCTATTTCCCATACTTCCATCTACACATCTTTCTGACAATTAGATGTCAGCACAGAAAACATTTCACTACTAGCAAGCATACCTACAAGCAGAGGCTATAACATGAGCACAAGGCATAAAAAAATACAGTAAAGATTAGGACAACAGTTGCTGCACTAGGTCAGACAAAGAAACTGTGGCAGTTCAGCATCTGTCTCAGAAAGCAGATGTCTGTGATACAGTATGAGAACAGGGCCAGAACAGAGCATTTCTTGCCCAAAACACTGTTCCCAGCCTCCAGTAATTTGCATCTCAGAAACTTCCTGAATTGGACCACAGACTGAAAAGCTACCTGAATCATCTGTATGTTAGGTATCCAGTTTTAACTACCTTGCTGTATGAAAGTAGGCAATAGTCCTCATTTTTACAAGTTGAGTATTTTCACAAATTAAAAAAAAAAAAAAAAATTGGCTAGTCAGATTTCCTCCAAGACATCCAGAGCTTCATTGCATATAATCAGCCTTTTGCTAAAAGGAGCGTGGTAAGCCATTTGGTTAACTATCACAACAAATCATTATTAATAAAGTTCTGCTAAATCCAAACTTTAGATATCTTAACAACTCACCCAAAACTTTTTTCAAGTTCATTAACCTCTAGCATATTTTTTCTCTAAATACAGGCTGTTAGAGTGGTACTTTCTTCCATCTGTTAAACAACCGTGCTTTGAATTACACAGAAATGTGGCTGAATAAAAAAGTGATTCATTGAATTTAATAGTTTAGGCAAGGCTGTATTTTATTTCCAGTTACTCAATGGCAGTATTCTCACAAAGCCCGAGGAGTAAAAGACTTGGATAAAAACGCAAACTTCTGTTAAGTGATAAAAATCTGAGGCTTTTTCCCCCCCCATGTAAAATTTAAACTAACTTCTATTCCTCAAGGACTGAGTAAGAGCCACCAGATTCATTGGATGTTCACCCTTGAGGGGAGCAGGGCGACAGAACAAAACAAAAGCCACACAAAGTATCAAAACCCTGCAAACAGTCAGTCAATATCATTTCCTGTGGCAAAAGGAAAAACTCCTGCAGTTACCAAAATTCAAGATGCAATGAATAATAGGCATATTAACCTTCTGGTGATTTCCAGAAATGTGTAATGAGTAGTACAGTAAATGGTTTTGGAAGCTATATCCAAGGACAGAGAAACTTCAGGTTATTGATCAGAGAACTCCTACGCTTCAAGGTGCTGCTACACTATAGTGTCAAATGATATTTAAAAGTGTCTTTGTCCTACCAAACACAGAACAACAGAAAGAGTGATGCTCTTCTTCTGGCCCAAAAGCATGCTACCTCATCACCGGAGCTGAACATTGTCTTTTCTTCACACTACTAATTCACTTTCATAAATTATAGTTCATAACTCACTTTGTAGTTCATAACTCACTCACTTAAATCTCCACTTTTAACATGACTGAGGGCTGCCCATGCAGTCAATTATTGTAAATATCTAAAACAACTGTGGGGAAGCCTGTGGCAAAAAATTAGCAGAATGAAATTGGTACTACAGCATGTAATAGGATAAGGGGTACCTGGTGAGGTGCAGTTGGTGCTCAGATTTACTCAGCAGTTCTGTCAGTTTTAGGCACTCCTCTCTGGCTCCTGTCAGATCCTGCTGGGCTTGTTCCAAACGCTGTTTGCTTCCATTCAGCTCTAATCCTAGTTTTTCTATTTTCTTAGAAAATTGAAGAACCAAAGAAAGTGTATTTCAGAAATGCATAGAGATACACTTTAAGACAATAAATCTTAGTGCAATCAAGGCTTCTGAATAAATAATGCACGCTTTGGTTTTAGGACAAAAGTAGTTTGTTGATGAAAACTGCAAATTAAGCAAATTAAAGTATTTGAAATTACATTCTTAAGAAAAGCCAAAGTCCGTATCATACTTAATATATCAATACATGATCAATGTTATTGCCTTCACGCTGCTTAAGAGATACACATGTTCAATCACTTTCCAATTTTCTCATGGGAAGGCTTCCATATTTGTGTCCCGAATTCACTGTGTTAGAAAGCCAGAAGGCAGCAGAACATTGGCAGTCTTCAGAAGCTGCTGGACATAAGACAGCTCTGGTGGTCATTTATTTTGCTTCTCTTTTAAACAATGACGTGGGAATTTAGCTTTGTCATATTCACATGATATCATGCAAGAGGATAAAGGTCATTCTGTGATTTTACCATTATTGAAAATAAGTAATTTATGATTTATAAATGAATCCTAAACATACTAGCTGTGGTTAAACCTGTCATTTTCTTACCAGCATTAGTCCTTACATGTCAACTAAACCAAGTAAGTAAACCTAACTCAGTTGATGACTCAATTTATTTTACAAATAATGATAAGCAAATTTGCATGAGCAGCATCTTTGATTCCAGTGAAGCATACTGGACTTACCACCTCCAATTGAATCACACTGTCAACAGTTTAAACAGTTCTCAGAAATATTCTCAGAAGGAATACATTTTCCTCTGATCCACATACAACATACAAGTAACTGTAGGAATACATCTGTAACATAATACCACACTTTCTCCTAAGGATGCTTTTAAGGAGGCCAGTGGAATATGGAATAAGCTAACAACATAATTTTATCTTGTAGTAACTATTCTGCACTAACTCCCTACATAAATACTTATTCGTCATTGGGGCTGGAGGGAACTTGCATGTTTTTTAGTCAACTAAGTTGCAAAAGGTCATTTGTAGCACAGAATAAAATTGTTTGTATAAGGAGTTAGTGCTGAATAGCTATTATACTTTAAAATCATCCCATAACTAATTTTGTGATAGCTTCCTCATGTAGACAAGACTCAATATCTTCTTCAGTTAATGAAATTATTCAAACGTCCTACAAGAACAAATTAATGTAATTCAGTCCAAATATTGGCACTTTGTAATAATGTTGTCTCTTTTCCTCCTATAAAAATGTTACCCTAAACCACTTACAGTGAGTCATGGTGTCACAAACACAACTCTTCATCCAGAAAAAGGTTTCACAACATTTTTTTAGATGTATTTTTAATTTTGCTAATTACCCAACTACACTGTTTTCATCAAGAATACTCAACAAAGGGTCAAGAAGGAAATTTTGATTAGAACTTCAACGTCACCTTCCTTTATCACACAGACCTCCTACAGATTAAATCAGTAATTCCTATTACACTGTCAGAACATTGTAAAACCAGGTCTGTAAAGGTATGCGGTTACATATGATTTGCATTTTCTCTTATTTCCAGAGACTTCTGCATATTTTAAATAGAACAGCAGAGGTGTCAGTGAGTTTTCTACACTCTTTTCTTCTTAGCAGCAGTCCATTAAAGTTATTTCTCCATTCACAGCAAAGGTGAGACAACACTTCTTCACTGTCTTTACAAGCTAAAGATAGGGAAGTTCTGCATTACACTTAAAATTTGCTTTAAGATTACATCCATTCACTATATCTTTAAAAAAACCAAACCACAAATGAGTCAAAAAGCATCAGCTAAGTATTTGAAAAAGCACAACCACAGCTGAGAACATAAATACACTCTAGATCTCTCCTTCAGGGAAAGGTTTCAAGGAACAGATGGGCTTTACACCACTGCCTCGAGTTAAACAGGCTCAGTCAGGTTTTGACACAGACCCACAGAAGGAAGCAAATTCCAAGTGCAAGAACCTCTGGTGAAAATGTTCTGCCTCCCTCAGCCAGATGTTGAACCTGCAGGGTTGAACCCAAGAATACATCCCCAGCTTCCGTGGAAAACTCAGAAACCAGAAGCATCTAACCCAGGTACATTTAGGGATATCAACTAAATTCTTCTTTTTGAAACATCAGAAAATGTTCATTGTAAATAATGTGGTAGGAGTCACACATCATCATGCTGAAAACACACAGCCCATACTATGAACGCTACATGTTACTTTGGTTTAAAAACTCAGATAACAGTCTGAAACATACGAAGCCTGAGAACTTGAGAGAAGTTCATACAATAAAAACCAACCCACTTCCCTCTCCTGCAAACAATAATAGCTTCACAAAGATATACACTATATCCCGAAATATGTCAAGTCCAGTCCATCCCTAGGTCATCACAATATGATCCGATTTTAAACTACAGAGACATTACAGAACCAGAGAGTCTTCTTCACTGATCCTGCAGGGAGCCTTATCAGGCAGCATCTTTCCAAAACTACTCAGATCAAAGTAGTTTTTGTATTACTTTAAGTTCCCATTTCTTCTACTGGGAAATTGCAAGCAGTTCTGTAGTTGCTATCTGGGCCCCAGCGTAATTGTAGGAAGTATTTTGCTGACAACTCTGCTTCTCATGCAGCGTTAATTTGATCCCTCAGTGCCTATCACTTGTGATCCAGCTTTTTACAACATGATCAGAGAGTATTTCTTCAAGGTACTTAACTTTTCGATGTATGTGAGAGACAAGAGATGGAGCACAGAACTGCAAAAAGACAGATGACAATCTTGCATTTAAGAAAATCTGAAACAGATTTCCAGTATAACAAGGAACAGAATTATCATAATGTATATGTACAACAAGACTACATTAAGGTTGGAACAGGCAACTTCTGGTGCTTAATTCTGCAACTTTAATATTCTTACTACTTCTGCACATAATTTAAAAAGTACTATTTAATCTGTCTTGCCCTGCAGTTGCCTGAACTCCCAGGAATATCAACAGGCACTTTGCCATTGAAAGATGGCAGGCTAAACCTCAGTAAGAGAAATGCCATTATTATTAAGTTGAAAGGCATTAACACCATTCCGCATGCATATCCAATTCAGCTGCAAGAAAGAAGCTTTGCTAAACAAAAATTAAAGCACTGGTGAAATATCAAATTTTATTCTAAATCAATTATTCTTTTTTTCAGTATTACCACCAGCCACCTTTTAAGTTCTTCACTTTGAAGCATACAGAACTCTCTTTTTCTTGAAACATGTAAGTATTTCACTTCTTATTCACAAGTTTATGATCCATTTACAAATTATCTTCTGTTTTTCACAATTCACTTTTAGGTGAACACATGGGAGATGCTTATTCAGTGACATAAGTGCAACTTACTGTAAAACATAAAAGGTGATTCCTCAAACACTGTATCAATCTTCAAATACCCTCTTCATAAATGATCTGAAACTATCTTCACCTAACAATACTTCTGCACGTTGTAAAAATGTGCTCTTTAATTAACACGACATCTCTTTATCTCTACAAATTCTCATAAAATGAAATAATAATTTCATTCAAAACAAACCAAATTAAAGATTAAAATAATTGTTTAATTCTTTTCATACCAATGCTGATTCTATTGTATGCAGAAAAATGCAACTTTAAATTCCAAACCAGCAGATGTTTTTCATAGAATTTTAAATAGCAGCAAACTGACAGAAAAGACAAATGCTTTTTTTTCCCAAACAAATGAGAATGATTAAGCAGTGATAAAAGAACTTGTACTCTGAAGTAAATGCGAAACAACTTTAGACTTAACAAAATCAAAAACATACTAAAACCAAATGAATTAATAAGTGATTTATGACATTCACTGTTGTACCAGTGTGCTCACACATCAGGTAAGAAAATATACAATAGAACCTGAAAAATAAATTCTACACTGACTATACCATTGCACAAATTCTGCAGTAAAATAATTCTGGATGGGAAAATGTTTTTGTGAATTTCAGGTACTTTCTTTTTGTTTCATACTCCATTCTCCACCATTATTAAAAGATTAAAATAGCATATTATAGAAACAAATCTAGAAGAACAAATATAAATAAGAAGTAAAATATGATTACTGTGATGGTTGGTATTTACAGGCACATCCCCAAAAGGCAATCAACATATATAAAATCGCATACACTTCACATTAACACACAGTAAAATTTTAGAGGCCCTGATGCTCCCATGCTTAGTTTCATTTACAAACGTAGCCCTTCAAAGCAATGAATTCCGTGAAATTGCACAGGACTGAGGCTATAATTAAGGTCTTTCTAAGAGGTGCAACCAGTATGGCCGCTCATACACACTTAAAAATTATATATAACAGTGACAGGAAATTTTTGAACTGTTTAATACTGACTTTAATCCATGTTGCCTTCTTTATTTATTAACATACTAATTGTGGACAGAACAATCATACCCTACTGTAACACTAATTTATTTTTTAATTTTAAAGCCCCAACAAAGAAGACAGGTTTTTAGTGAAATATTTTAGTTGGGGGAAAGATGACTCTCAGTCCACATTCAGCAGGGGTCACTTGCAGTCATTTCCATCCTAATCCTGATATCAATCAAGCAACTCTAGGATCTGAGTGGTCTCTAAACCTCAGACCTCCCAGGCATGGCCATCTGACATAGCATATTGCACCTGAAGAACTATCCAACTTTGTAAAGAGAGTTACGGCTATCACGAGGTTAACCCCTGCCACATCCCAACAATGGCTTTCATCCCTTTTGCACTCTGTATGATTTACGGCTGCTTCCCATTCAAATCTAAATGAGTGTACAAAGCAGTTATGGAAACTAAATTTGATTTAAGGGGAAATTTTCTTTCTGGAAGTAGATTTATTATAAAGCTATGAGAATATACAAATAAACAGTAAGAAATGCAATGTACACAAGGCTTAAAAGAGTCCACAAAGCCCACCTCTTTTGAAGAGGTCAATTCACAAAAATCATAGAGACAACTGAAAATTCTAAACATCATTTAGCCCTTTCATGTCATGAAAGGCAACTAGCATGAGTAGAAACGCAAGAGAAGGAACCCCAGTAAACACCCACGGTTCCTTTGAAGGGTCTTCCCTACAGCTGGCTCACAAATCAACTGACCTCTAAAGACCAGAGGGACAAGCAAAGACATAACCTAGATAAGCAGTGAGGGCTGTAATTTGTTGGACAGCTATTATTCTACCCTGATCTGGTGGGACTCTTGAATTCCTCCAAGAGAAGTAGTTTTGTGACCACTGTCACTTGTACTGCAAAGAAATGTAACAGCACCTGGCAGTACTGTGGCACCTCATGTGCTCCACTAAAAGGCAGAGCCTTGAGACCAGATCCATTGCCTAAGCAAAGGGGTCAGCAGCCACAAACCCTCTGCTCCCAAAAACCATCGAGAACTACTAGAGACAGGGTGCTGCAGTTTGCTAGGAAGAACCGGGGTGCTGGAGGAAATTCCTGGGAATACATGGTGGGGGGGTGCTCATAAATGCACACTTCTTTATATCCCGTTGAAGCAAACTTCCTACCTGTAATTGTCAGGTGGATCAAGAAAAAAATGCATGTTCCTAAGTATACATTTATGAATACATACACAATGTTTTAATTAAGCAATAATCATACGTGTCTGTCCTTGTGCAAACTCTCAAAGAGCAACATGGCTCCTGGATACTATGGAAAAATATCCTGGGAAACAGACACGAATGAATGGCTGAAACATGCTATACAAGGATTTTACATCACGATTTCCCTGAAAATATTTACTTTCAATTTGCCAAAATATTTGAACTGCAATACTATTTCAGGAACAAAACTTCCAAACCCATAGAGATTACTACAGTCATATTTTAACAGACAACACTGCTGTACTAGAGATTAGCTCAGCAGCCACCAGCAGAGATAAGAATGTGATTCTGTTCCACAGTGGAACAAGATATGTATTTTTTTTCTTAATGGATTGCACTGAGTGAGAGACAGGGACGAGAATGGGGTGGTGTAAAATAGATGGTTTTGCTTGCTGATAAAGGAATTTCAGAAAAGGAGGGAGGCATACTGAAAAAAGGAAGGGGAAGATTACTCCTACTTCATTACTGAAAACCAGGAGAGAACAAAACTGGTTCCTTTTATCCTTTCAAACACATATTTGAGATTACTGGTGTGGGAGACTGGCTTTTTTTTTCTTGGACAGCATTAAGGAATAGCTGGAAAGAAAACCTATGCAGTAACAACCAACAAGTGATAGTCAGGGACTTGTACTCTCTTCTCATTGTTGGCACAATGACTATTGATAAAGCAACCATTCTTCTAGTCAAAGAAGAAGAAGAAAAAATAAACAACTAGAAAACAAACATTAAATATAATGCACATACAGACTATACCAAGTGCTATGCAATTCTTCTTCTGCTCTGAATAATTTTAATGCACATAAATTATTTTCTCTTTCCATATACCAATGGGGTGGCATCACACTGGATGACAGAACATGGATCAAGGTTACTTATACGGGCCAACTCCACCTAAGTACAACAAACTTCTGATCACCAATTGGGTCATTCCTCCCAGCAGAACAGCTGCTTAGGGGAAGCAGACCAATAAGTACGTAAAATTCTGCTACTGGTAATTCCAGTATAGGACTGTTAGAAGAACACACAAAACACATAATCCTAACCTATCTCCACCAGTATTACTAAAACTTGCAATTTCATTAAGTTTCAAAACATCTGGTGATAGCCTGAATGTCCCAGCTTGTGAAAAATGTAGTATTTTAAAGCCTGACGCAGGGAAGCCTGATACCTATCCATAAAAGACATTTCAGTGAAGCAGTATCCTGAGAAGGTTGTATTGGTCTTGCATCAGACACACTGCCGCATTTCCAGGATATATACCCAAATTCTTGACCTGCGTTGTTTCTGATGAAGACAGAGTCAGTAATCTCTCTACTTACAATGTCTATATTAGGTTACTATAAATCACGGATTTATGACAAATGAGATAAATATTCCCAAAATACCTTTTGGCAAAATGCTTTTGGACTGCAGTTTTGCCAGATTTTTATTTGTCTGCAAAATTGTCAGTCTATAGTGTACAGAGACATCGTTTAGGTTCTCTCATACTACACAAAAATGCTTTGATGTGTAGCTTATTTGTATAGGTTGTGCATATCAGTGACTCTCAAACTTCTTATTTGTGCTCATGAACTTCCACACAGGCAACTCTTAAAAATCTGTGGAGTTTGGTATATAACCTCTGGAGCTTCTCTCTGTCACCCACAAGGTAGGCAACAGAATTCTGTAATCCCTCGTTTTTTGGACTACATTTGCCCATTTTGAAAGACTATTAAAAGAATAGGTTTTACAGGTTAAGATTACTGGCTTGGATTTATTTCTAAACAAAGTATTTATCTGATTCCTCAAAATATGGTAGCATGAAATTTAAAACCTTCAGTTAGTTGCTGAAGTTGGATTTTACATGTCCTATTGCCTTATTACAAGGAGACCACAAGTCCCAGTGGTACAATGCTAGCGGTAAGAACTATCTAGTAATCGTGACATCCAAATTGGCTGGGACTGCATAACCCAATACTACCAAACTGTTGTCACTTCTACATGCTGAAGCTTGTGAGATTTTATAAACCAAATAGAAATGATTTACTGACAAACAGAAAGCAAATGATTAATAGTGTACTTCATTTTTGTAATACAGAGCAGAAAAGAGCAAGTGATGCTAATCTGAAGAAATAATTTCATAGTGTGTCAGAAGTATGATTTCTATTAGAAATGCACAAATTTATGCCATGCAGAGCTTCCAAATTCACAGAAAAATTATTATAAAAAGTGAAGTCCTGCTGTGTCAAATATGCCACACAATTTTTGTTCTGAAAAGAGCTATTTAGGTTAGGGCGTGACTTTTCTCGGATATAGCTGTGCTAGTACAACCCCTAGTGTGGGCAGAGTTTACTGCCATGAAGGCATTACATCGATATAACTTACAAAGCTTGTTCCTAAGAAGGAAAAGTATTAAGACAGACACTCATTTCAGCACATCTACATCCACAATGGGAGGGCTGACAGAGAAAAAGAGAGGGCAGAAGGTTATGCTACTTTATAACATGACGGGCCAGATGAACAGATGCAGTTTTTGTGCGATACATGTCCTTCTCCCCCCTCCCTCCATATTCCTAATGTTAATCACGATCATGATAGATGATATTGCAAAACACTTATTCAATTTAAATGGTATCACTGCTTATTCCTTCTTCATTATTATTCCAAGAAATATTCACATCAAATATTAATAACAGGTAAGCAGACCAAGGTGCCAATATTAATTATTAGCCTTAACTAAAGATATGAAAAGAGATATTAGAACGAAAGAGAGTAAGACCAAAGAAATATACTGCCTTCAATTTTCCTAAATGATACAAATTCAGTTTTGAAGAACTTCATAAACATCAGTGTAAATACATACCTGTATTTACTGACATGTAAGAGTACGTATCTCATGCTCCTAAACTGTACAGGCTGATTTCTACCTATTCTGAGACACCTGAATAACTTCAATCCCTTTTTAAAAGCCACTACATATAAACTAAAATACACCTTAAAAAGTAAAATTTATCCACAGCACAATTAAAAATACAATCATACCTTAAGAAACAGTAAACTCGCTTTCAATACATCTAAAGATATTCTGAAACAGGATTCTTAGCTTTTAAAACAGAAAAATGCACCATTTAATATAGAACAGCATGACAATATTAATACATTATTGTTTCTCTACTTTTAGAAAATAAATATGTATTTATTATGAACAGATGGTGGCCAAGGAAGGTATCAACTCCCTCTCTTAGCCAGAAGGTCAGGTCATGGATGAGAAACCAAAGAACAATTACTATTTGCTATTCAGTGCCATATAAGATGAAACATTTTAGGTTTTTCTTCAAATACAAAGCTAGATGCGATTGAGCTGTTTTCATTTCATTTAAATTAGATAGTTTGCAATGACTTATTAACATTTGTTAAAATTTGATTAAAAAAAAAAACAAACCACCAAACCAAAACAAAACCAACACCCAACCCTTCCCCATCCCACTCCCTCCCCCCAAAGAAATCCCCAAACCCCAAAACATACACACACTCTTTTGGGCTGCCTTTTGACATAATAAATAATATTAGGACCTATACAGAACTTTCTTGGTTACTATAGCCACAGCTGTAAACCAGCTGCTAGATGCTGAACCTGAGAATTTCAAAATAGATTGTTTTCTTTTTTCTAAGGAACCAACAATCATTTTTTAACAACATACTTGTAATTACATAATTACTGAATTACTCTAATAATCTTTGCTGATAGGAACTGCTCCAACCACCCCCCATCACTTCACTTTAATTGTATCAAATTATAAATCACCACATTTTGGTGTATTCATTCCCACACTGAATAAAACACCAGTATGTCGATACATGAGGTTAAAATATTTTGTGAAATTTTGCAATTTCTTCAAAAGGCAATCCTGAAGCAAGTTGGAGAACAGGATTTAAAATCCAAGATACTTCTTCAAATATCTTATTAAACACATCCTGTTTTATCTGTATGCCAAGATTATGCCAACTCTCTTATCTGTGATATCTGTCAAGACACAGACGACAAGCCTGTTTTTTGTTTTTTAAAGTGTCCTAGGGCCTAAAGGATGCAGGAGTGAAAAAAAAAAAAGCCAACCCTGAAAACAAAATGCTCTAGGGCCCCTGTTGTTCTGCGCTGTAGGATTTTCCTATACATATTGAAGAGTTATTTCATCTAATACCCTTCTCTTTCGGATTTTACATATCTTTTAATTATAATTTTAAATTCATTTACTTCCAGCAAAAGCTTGTGCTTTATTAAGTTAATAAACTTAGTGTCCTACATGAAGAATTTGGGGAACTGGTAAATAAAAATATAGCTTTAGAAATTTTTCCCTACGTGTATTCTTACACAGGGACAGATTTGTCCACTTATTTACAAGAAAAAGGAATGATTTAAAGCCTGTTGGATAGGCTGTTCTAATAACAAAATGCGTATAAAAAAATTATCCTCACGTGCATCTTATACATCTGTGTATTCAGAAGACACCCACTCTCATGTGCAAATCACAATTTATGCAGGAGTAACTGGAAGTTTGAATACCTAGAGAAAAACGGATAGAACCTCAACAAAAAGGGCACTTCAAAAGATGCAGATTACACCTGTTCAAGCTGTTTGCCAAGTATGTCGCAGGTTACTCTAATAATATTTCCTGCTGCATGGGATGTTTTGTCTCAGACTACCAGTAAGGCATATACTGGTTTTCATATTATTGCAAAACACATTTTTAGATAAGCAACAATTAATGCCTACTGGATTTTTTTTTCCAAGAAGGTTATTTTTGTTTTCCTTTTTTTTTTTTTTTCTCCTCCTTAACTTTTCTATGAATCCCAGCATTAATTACCTTAAACCTTTAAAGAAACTAAGATAAATGACTTTCATTTTTGGTTTAGTTCGGTTACACTCAGAATCTTTAATGTTTTGTCAGGCTGCAAATATACATAATAATGTGTGGATTTATGTGTGAGAAAAAGTGTATAAACATATGTATACAGTACATACAATTTAAGTACGTTGTATGACTACATACGATAGAGTAATTCTGTATGAAAGCATGGGATGAGTATTATGTAAAACTGAACATACCAGGGCTGCAAACAAGAATCAGATAGCCAAGAGGTATTTATTTAACAGTAATAGCTGGCTTGTTGCCATTAATTTAGAAACCATTTAACAGTAATAAATGACCACTATCAGAAAAACGAATCATTCCAGCTTCCGAAATAACCCTACTTAGACTTCTAATAACTGCAAAGTTAAGCAGTATTATCTCTTACCTGGTCCTTAATTTCAAGCTCCCTTATAGTTTTTGTTCTGTACTCCCTGAGCTCCTTTTCTGCCTCATCCTTCTTCATTTTGGTTTGATTCAACTGATAGCGCATTTCTCCACACACCTGTTAGATTAGACAGACAACACGAGCTGCAGCTTGAAGACTCCACAGCCCAGGGTTTGCAATTAGATCTTTTGGTGCCCTCTAGAGGTTATTTTAAATTCAACATATTTTAATTCCCAGATATTTTAAGCCTACATATGGTAAATGTTTGTATAGAAAAAGGTGGATCTGAATTCTCTATATAGTCATTAACTTTGAAATATGCAGTGCCTTCTAGATTCAATTCTATTTGGACTGAGATTTTGCTAAGTATAAATATTTATGTTGTAAATATATATGCTACTAAATACAGTTAAACTACAGTTGCTGGTTTTATATTCTTCTTTCATTCTCTCTAAAATCCCAAAGAAGTCTATGTCAACACTTTCAAAACCTACGAATAAAGGAAGTATCACACTCCTATATAAAAGGGCGTAGTTTCTTATTGAGCCAATTTTCCACTGTTAAGAAAGAAAATGTTTAGATGTTAATATAATAATTTTCAAAGTCAGATCAGAACATACAAGCCTTAGTACAAACTGAAGATAAATTCTTTAAAAAGCAATGCCTAATTCAAATATATTGCATGGGCCAGAAAATAGGGATCAATGCAACATTTAAAGAAATCTAGTATAACTTCCACGAAGGAAACAATTATTCTCTGCTGTTGGGATGTTTATTATGTTACCTCTTCATTCCTTTCCACCTGAAGGCAGCTCAACTTCAGAGGGCCTGGGAGGGGTTAGGGGAATGAAAGAGAAAGTAACAAACCCCCACACTAATTCCTCTGACATAACTTTTCACTACTGCTGTGAAGGGATGTTATTCTCCCCTTTCCCAATCTAAGACTTTTAAAGGATTCTATTTGATCTTACCTGTTGGAAATAGAGAAGGATGGTGGACAAGCCGTCTCCTTTTTGTCCTTATCACGTGCAATCGCCTCCAATTTGTGACAGGTCATTTTACTTTAATTAACCAAACAAATACAGTCACATTCTCTAATGAGAATGCAAATGTGTTTATCCACAGCTACTCTTGGAGAACTTTCTTTCCAACTCACTCTGCTTCCCTACTCCACTTCCATACTTTCACCAGACTTGTTTCCTAGATGTGTACACTTGTGATTTCTGCTAGCGTCCTCTGTACTTCTCAGCAATCTCCTCATACACATTCTACAACCCAAATTAATTTCTATTTTTCAGTCTCATATCTCTTCTCATTTTCATTACTACTTTTTTTTTTCCTTCTTAAAAAAAGGTTAGGGTAAATGTAAATACACATACTGCAATCAAATCACCTTTGGAGAAAACAAAACCAATGGTCGTAACTTTAAGATGCAGCATCACTTAAGAATTCACAGGACAGCTTGTGAATTTAGCCCTGTTGCAAATAATGCAAGGTAGCAAATGCTCTGCAGAATGGCAGAGTTCTAAAGTATTATCTTTTTTTAATACTGAAATATCACATGCAACTAAAAAAATCCTAAGATGCACCTGCATGGATTGTCAACCCTGCCTTTATGTCCCCCTTTCCTTACATGAAGGATGTAACAAAGTGATAGATGTCACTTCCTCCAGCAAAATAAAATAAAATAAAAAAATACAGCCATCCTTGCCTTCAGCTCCCCCCTAACAACCCACGAAGTGAGTAACGCAGAAGAATCAGCAGATGGTGCTGTCCTAATAATGGATTTTTCAGTCTCCTCCTAGTTCAGAATGAAGGAAAAACTCTCATTCCAAACTCTTCTCCTTGACCTATGGTACACTCAGAAAAAAAGATTTCAGATAAAACTCAAAAGGGAAAATGTTGCTATTTGCCGTTTTTAATAATGGCAAACAAAATTTGGAAACAAGGAGTCAGACTGACAAGCAGATCCAGATGTCACTTCCATAGTCAATGAAAGAGGTCAGGGTGATGCACATAGTCCTGACAGCTCAGTGGTCAGGGCCTTCCTTCAGGATGTTTGAGACTTCCCAGTTCAGAATAGGGACACACATGCAGTTTTCCAGTCTCTCAGGACAGTGCAAAAAAATCAGCATAGACTACTGAAAGGTGGCCACCTAGTCAACTTTGTAGAGGTTAACAATAACTGAAGCAAGGACTGGATGACAGTGTCACCACTCCTAGGAGTTTGTTTCAAATTGGTAGGCTATAAATTTGTTCTTCCCAGACAAATGGATATTCATACATACTACGTTCCTTTACCCTGTAAGTAGCGTTAAGTCATCTGTGAACCCAGTCTGAAAAAGCAAAAGTGTGTTTCAGAAAGGGTAAATCAAACCGTTTTGACATTCTTAAAATGCTCCCTCATTTGTCTTTCAGCTGAAATTGAATTAGATTTTATAAGAAGTTTGGAACACTTTTTGCTGTACCTTCTCTGAAATAGTTTCACTTACTTATACTGGCAGGAACAGCAAAGGAAGACAGGAACTGATAAAAATGTCTCCAGAAGTCTGTAGAGGCCTAAAGAATTAATTGCTTGCCAAAACCTTGCCGTTAACAACTGAGGTGGTAGGATTTGGCCTATGTTTATTGGTAAGATATACAGCCATTTCAAGAGGCTGTAACAAATCTGAATTCTCAGATTGCCTATTCAATAAAAATTTAGCATCCCCTCATCTTCATGAAGTTGAAGTTATTTCTGTAACAAGTGAATGATGAAACTAAGATAAAAAAATAATCACTTTAACAATGTGTCATCCCCTAGCATAAGTTCTGGATGGCAACTGTTTTTTCTTTCTCATGTTATGACTCACACTAAGGCTCTACTTGAGGAATGATCTCTCTGTAAAATGCATACCACCAATATTAATGAATACGCAGTACACCCCATACAAATTCTACATAAAAGTACCTGAAACGCAGTGATTTGATACAGCTCCTTTATTTTAGCACTACATATCCCATTTAGCAATTACAGGGCAGGGTTGAATACTACATTGTCTCATTCATAACAAATGAAATTTTTAATGAAACATCGGATTGCAGTTTTAAACAGTGATTTAAATTGTGTGTCTGGGATTCAGATGAAGTTTACATTTATCATATATTCTTTACCAATGCAGAAAGAAAAAAATTCTCATCTTTCAGGTCACAGTGTTAAGAAAAACCAAGCTCAACCCTCATTTATAAATGTGCCTACCTTATTCATCTCCATATCATGAGATGCAAGCTGGTGTTGTGATTCTTCTAACTGGTTAACTAGAGAGGTTTTTTCCCTTGTAATTCTCTCTACCTGAGCCTCCAACATGGCCACATTCTCAGACATGGCCGTCACCTGCAAAAAGCCCAAGAACATTGTCATGACACAGTTTGACCAACCAACCACAGACGTAAATCTTGTGGGACTTCCTTCATGAAAGCAACTGTATGCAGCCAAAATACATAGCATTAAAAATAATAAAGAATATATACAATAAAAAAAAAATTAAAAATATAACAGAATATGGCTACATAGCAGTAGGTTCGTTATTTTGAATTAATTTATCATATGGTAGTTTATTTGAAACTTTTTATAAATCAGACTGATCTCCAGGACTTGTTAGCATGGACTAAGTGTCAGAAGCAGCTGGTTACATTAATCTTGCATCTTTTAGAGTACTATTTAACATCATCTTATCCATCCTCATGTAGACTGATTTAAACCAAATCATGTTCCCCCAGCTAAAGAAAACTCATCACAACCACGTATATTAAACTGATTGTCAAGTTCAGAAAACATTTCAGCACTATAGATCAAAGCACGATCTTATATAAAATATATATAGAAACAGTATATTAAAACTGCTAATGTAATTCAGATCAAATTTTGCTGAATGGTAAAAAAAAATGTAACAATAAAACAGAGACACTGACCCTTCAGCTACTTAGCCCTGAGGCTTACTAATATAAGTGGAAATAATGGTGCCTGACAGTTCTAGGTTAACTTACAGGACTTCAAAGCCAAACCTACAGGATTATATATTCGTAATTATTTTTTCACCCATTATAGATCCACCTGATTATGTATCAGGCCAATTCTCCCCTTCAAACAAATCACTTAATAAATTAGGTGATAAAATATTCATATGGAGGTTGACTTGATGTACAGTATACCATTTCTACCATCTCATAATCCTGAAACATAAAAAGCAGTTTATCATACATAGGTGTAAATCATGCATATAGATCATAGTTTTCTAAAAAGTCATCTCATATCTTTACTTACCAAGTGTGACATCACCACAGTGTCACTGTGTGTTTTTTAGTGTGTATGTAGGGTTTAGAATAAGGACTACAGCTAGTCAAAGTGGGAATCCGTTCCAGTAAAACACATCTCAGTGAGTGACGAAATACTAAGTAATGTGGTGACACCAAGGGGTGAATTATTCTACCAAAAGAAGATACGAAATGCTTGTCTAATAGGCTGTATTTTAGAGTGCATACTCTTCTGTAAATAAAATGTGTAACTAAACAACTAAATGCATGAGAGAGAGCTTCCAATATGTAGCAAGGATTTAAAGAAGGAATTGCTTAATAATGTCTCATTGTCTCTAGATTTCTAATGATGACTTACAAGAGTTCACTTGCTTAAATAAGACTTAGCCCTTATCACTGTGCTTAAGTTCTTTTTTAATATCTAGAGCTGGAGTCAAAGGTTTTGACTTCCTATAGCAGCTTTAGAACATTATTCCACCATCCCATAATACAGAAATAGAACCCTATCACCGTGATTCCCTATGTTAGTAGCTGTCCAGCTATTTCACAAGCAACAACACTGCTAAAGATCCTCCTCTTCTTTTAAACATTTAAATACTATGCTGTTCAGTCTGTGCTCTCCATGTTTTATAAACTGTATGGCTTATTTCTAAAGGGAGCCCCAAACATGGAAAAATCCCATAATCAAAGGAGAACATCACTATATTGTTTCCAAACCCCCGCCAGAAAAAGGCTGAAGAGGTTAAACATCAAACAAGCATGAAAACTACTAATTCATGGAGCATTTCTCTCCCTAAACTTCTCCCCATTTCTTTCTCCACCTTGGAAGTGCCTCTACCATCACATCTCACAGGCTTACTGCTGTTAACATGAGCTTTCCTCTGTAGATTCACTGGGCAGAAAACCCTTATGTTTCATACTCCAGTGCTACTAGCATCTAAAGACATCTAAAATCTAACGCAGGCTAAAGAAATCTAAAACAAGATTATGAAGATTCTGTTGCAATGGTCACAGTATAAATGATGAGACAGATTCTGTCTCAAAGAATTTATAAACATCAGTAAAAGTGAGCAAACAGATTCCAAGACATTTCTGCAGATGAGCAAATTAAGCATATGATAAGATCACTCTGAAAAATAACATATTAGAATGCAATTATGAAATTTCAAGATTTATATATATGTATATGTAAGCTCAAAGTAGCAAAGAATCCTAAATCTGACACACACTAACTTCCGAATGCTTGACTTGGCAACCTAAACACTAACCTTTATGAGAATCTAGGTACAAACCTTGCATCACATATTACTTAACCCTTTCCTGCTTTGGCAAAGTGCATTAGAAAATATTATGCAAACTAAACTGAGTGCATAACATCAACAACTTAGTATGTATCTAGTGACATAGCATGAACCCCAGTTACAGAGACTCAAAGGCTCACTTATCTACCACTGCTTTAAAGCCATGGTAGATGTGATTTACTGAGCTCTCAAACAGAAAACTGATACGAAATAAAAAAAAACATACTCACTGCAATGCACAAATAGAGAAAACCCAACTCATACCATTGCTGCCAAGTCCTCCCTTTCCTTCTTCATTTCTTCCCGCAGTGCTTCTTTTTCATCAGCCCTCTTACTTAGCTGGGAAGCTAACTCCCTTTCAAGACGATTCTTCTGCCGTTCCATCTCGCTTTTCAGCTGCTCACACTGGACTAGAGCCTAGAAAAAACCCACTATTTTAAGTGGAAGAAATCCAAATTTTTAAACAGACATGCTATCTATCTAATGCCAGAGAACCCGATTTTCTATTAGAAAGAGTATATTATTATTTTTTTTTTTTTACATTGCTATTATGACGTTTACACATACTCCACTGTGTTAACATCTAGAATAGAACAAATTGAAAACAGATGACATGGTTGTATGTATAAACATGCCCTACTGTAATTATAAATCTATTGGATTTTAAAAGTCACAGAAAAGATGGAAGGATTTTATGAAGCTTATTTTCCAAATAGGTAGCTGTTCTTCTAAAACTAAGATGATTATTTGCCTTGCATTTAAGATTCATGAATGTACAACACTAGAACCAGCCTCCAGTATTTATCTCATTGGAAACAGTGGTTACTGCCTAACTCCAGAGATGAAGGAAAAATAAACAAACAGTATATGATTTCTACCTTCCCCACCCCGAAGTTAATTACTGAGTGCAGAAGGCTAAGAAGAAACCTGGAAGATGTAAGTAAAGATTAAAAAGAAGGTTTTTTTGTAAGTTTCAGGTTTGTCAAATAAAGACAACTAGGTCTACCAAAAAAACCTGAGTGCCCTGCTTAACCTAAAGTGCTAAAACACTGGTTATATGTGTATTTTCTATCAGACCAGAAGAAACTGAAGTTCATATGCAAGAGGCACAGTAGACATCATCCTCTAAAAAACGCTAAGAAAAAAAAAAAAAAAACCACTCGATCCATTTGGATCCCAAACCAGTCCCTCGATCCAGAGGGACTGATGCGTCCCTCCCAAAGGGACAGGAGTTCCGTGTTATGTTAATTTAAATCAGAAATACACTACTCCATTATACAAACAGAAATATTCAAACCACCCTACAAGCAGCTTGCTAGCCCATGAGTAAACTAGATTTCATTTTGTTTCATCATTTCATTGATACTCAGCATATTCTATTTCAAAGAAGCTAAACCAACCATTACCTTTAAAAAAAAACCCCAAACTTAAATTGAAAATATTCTTTCACTCAAAGTCAATCCCCTATATGCAATTTCCTTGGTGTTGGGCTCTTCATGGAGGAAGCAAATCAAACCATAATCTTTAGAGAATGCTCTAACAGTCTCTGTTAGTTGATGTCAATTCTGCAGTACCCTGCTTATGGTCTCTTTCCTATCACAAGCCTTGAATACTTTTCTGTATGAGTTCATCATCAGCAAACAATTGTCTGAGTAAGACTGGTGGAGTTTGGTTACATGTAAAACAATGCAAGCCTAGAAGTAAGAAGTTGCAAGAAGAAACGTGTATTTTGTTAGCTCCACTGCTCTGACTACGTAATGTGCAGTACAATTATTCTTCTATGACATTTATGTTGAAAATAAATTCCTGGATTTGCTTCAGCTATGGAAGTTTAACCTCACCAGGTTTCCTCTTTGCTCTATATATAAGGCAAGAGGCCACAAACTACACAGACAACCGAAAGACAAGAAAAAATGGTAGTTTTAAAAAACCAGCACCTGAGGTTAGACTTCCTGTAAAGAGCGTGATGAAATAGCAATAGTAACACTTTGGGCTCCTCACTTTTTGTATGTGGACTGTTGTACTGGGTTCCATGAAAACCACAAAGGAAAAGAGCACTTCACCTTATGAGAAGAGGACTGGGAAAATATAGGATGGTTTGTACTTACCAAGAAAAATAGCAGTACATGTAAAAATGCTAAATTAATGCAGCATAAGTAGAAGATTTCTTCCTGATACTTCATATTACAACAGTTTTTGAGTATGGAAAAAACACACTACTATTCAGTCTTTATGTATACAGACAGCACTTCGCACTTCCTTGCTGCAGTGAAGAGGGTGGCCAGTAGATATCCTACAGAGCTGCTCTCTTTATGCGGCAAAAATAGCATATGTACAAAAAAACATTTTATTAAAGGTTGTACTAATCTGTCTTACTAAGGTTCATTCTTAGGCTATAACTCTAACATGACCTATACTGACTAAGAATTTATACGTTTTCTTTTTAAATATTAAAGCTAAGATTTCCAATGCCAAATGAAAAAAAGATCTGATAATTTCACTTTATTGCACAGAAGAAGGAAAAGTATTTTGTGCATTCTCCCTGTTACTTAAGTAACAGTAAGTTATTTAACAGACAACTGTAAAACCAACTACCAAAAAAGTAAACAAGTAAGCAATTTAAAAATTTAACCAGTCAGGGACAGGATGTGACCGGTGAACAGTTGGCCCAGAAGGATTCTTTCTCTCCTACTTCAATAAAAACCAAGGAGCTGTAATACTCTGAAGTTAAATTTAACAAGTACAGAGGATTTCCAACTCTTCATTATTTTTTTCCCTGTTGTTTAAAGACCCTGCACACACACTCTTACAGCATTGGGTGAATAATACCAATTTGATCAATAGAACAATTATACCAAACCTGTCCACTATTAAAACCAGCAGCATTTCATTGCACACACAAAAATCCATGAAAAAGCCCTCTCTCCATTCCATAGTAATTCACTAATAATACAGTAGATGTCACTAAATATCAAGGAAATAATTTAGCTCAATGACAGTTGATTGCATATAGTAACTAGGGCTAACATAAGCATTAGATCAAAACTGGTTTTATCATTATTATTTACATATTACCAAAAGCTTCCTGTAGGCAGCATCAGGCAGGATGTTCTATTATTTAACCAGTTCTTGCACTGCAGTCACCTGATGCCGAAGAATTGTTTGTAAGCATTTTAAGTTTTCTTTCCAGAGAAGCTCAGAAATATGATGGGAATTATCCTCCTACATGTCATGAATGCCTTTGAAAATTCTACCATTCAATTTCTATCACCTGGCTGTAAAACGATAACCTAAGAATGGAAAATGGCCTACAGCCTTGAAGAGAATTTAAGAACTCAAATACATGGTTCATGTTACTGCTCAGAAACAGCCACACAGTGCAATCCTTTTAAATCTACATCATATCAACATGTGATAAAGGTCCCATAAATAAGGCTGAGGTACTTAATGCTTCTTTGCCTTAGTCTTCAAGAGTAAAACTGGTTGATCTCCAGATGCCCAGCCCCCTAAACTGGAAGAC
The DNA here is from genome assembly GCF_000690775.1 of Eurypyga helias. Taxonomy (NCBI): domain Eukaryota; kingdom Metazoa; phylum Chordata; class Aves; order Eurypygiformes; family Eurypygidae; genus Eurypyga; species Eurypyga helias. Next base: position 25,465 of record NW_010266077.1, read on the forward strand.
CAGGTCAGAGAGCAGAAGGAAGCCTCCATAATCCAAGGGGAAATGGTTAGTGACCTGCTACACCACTTAGACTCACACAGGTCTATGGGACCAGACAGGAACCACCCAAAGGTAGTGAGGGAGCTGGCAGAAGCACTCACCAAGCCACTTTCCATCATTTACCAGCAGTCCTGGCTAACTGGGGAGATCCCAGTTGACTGGAGGTGTGATGTCTGTCTAAAGAAGGGCCAGAAGGAGAAGGATCTGGGGAACTACAGGACTGTCAGTCCAACCTCAATGCCAGGGAAGGTTATGGTGCAGATCACTTTGAGTGCCATCACATGGCACGTACAGGACAACCAGGTGATCAGGCCCAGCCAGCATGGGTTTATGAAAGGCAGGTCCTGCTTGATGAACCTGATCTCCTTCTATGACAAGGTGACCCACTCAATGGATGAGGGAAAGGCCATGTATGCTGTCTACCTATATTTTAGTAAAGCCTAAGATACAGTTTCCCACGGCATTCTCCTGCAGAAACTGGCTGCTCGTGGTTTGGACAGACATACATTTTGCTGGGTAAAATGCTGGCTGATGGCCGGGACCCAAAAGCTGTGATGAATGGAATTAAATCAGTTGGTAGCTGGTCATAAGTGGTGTTCCCGAGGGCTCAGTACTGGGGCCAGTTCCGTTTCACATCTTTATCAGTGACCTGGACAAGGGAATCGAACACACCCTCACCAAGTTTGCACACAACACCAAGTAAGCCAGGAAGGTTGATCTGCTGGAAGGAAGGCTCTGCAGAGGGATGTGGACAGGCTAGATCGATGCGTCAAGACCAACTCTAATGTGGTTCAACAAGGTCAAGTGCTAGATCCTGCACTTAGGTCACGATAATCCCATGCAATGCTACAGGCCTGGGGACAAGTGGCTGGAAAGCTGTCCGGCAGAAAAGGACATGGGGTTGTCGCTTGACAGGCAGCTGAATCTGAGCCAGCAGTGTGCCCAGGTGGCCAAGAAGGCCAATGACATCCTAGTCTGCATCAGGAACAGAGAGGCCAGCAGGACTAGGGTAGCGATTGTCCCCCTGTACTCGGCACTGGTGTGTTCAATTTGAGGCCTCTCATTACAACAAAGATGTTGAGGTGCTGGAGTGTGTCCAAAGAAGGGCAACGAAGCTGGTGAAGGGTCTGGAGCACAGGTCCTGTGAGGAGCAGCTGAGGGAACTGAGGTTGTTCAGGGAGGAGAAGTAGAGGTTCAGGGGAGACCTTATCACTCCGCAACTAGCAGAAGGGAAGTTGTAGTGAGATGGGTGTGAGTCTCTTCTCCCAAGTAACAAGAATAGGACAAGAGGAAGCAGATTCAATCTGCAGGACAGGTTTAGATTGGATGTTAGGAAAAATTTGCCAAAAGTGTTGTCAAGCATTGGAACGGGCTGCCCAAGGAAGTGGTTGTGTCCCACCCTGAAGGTGTTTAGAAGATATGTAGATGTGGTGCTTGGGGACATGGTTTAGTGGTGGACTTGGCAGTGGTAGGTTAATAATTGGCCTTGATGATCTTTGTCTTTTCCAACCTTAACGATTCCATGATCCTATTCTTTCATTAGTATGAAAACTAAACATTTGCAGTAGATCTGAACACTGTAACGCTCTCATTTCTTTACGAATTTACCTTTGTTTTTTCTAAATTGGCCTCTTCTGCCATTTGCACAGCTTGTTTAACTTGCTCACAAGCATTAGATTCTCTTTGCTGCATCTCTTTCATGTTTCGTCTCAGTGAAACAAGTGCACCCATCAAGTCATCTCTTTCTCTGCATATAAAGAAAAAACAGATATTACTTCCATTATTTTTCTCAAGAGACAAATAACCCAACAGGTATATCAAATACAAAATGATAACAGATAAAAGATGTAAGGATGGTAAGTGAAGCAAGACTAAAACCAGCATGGGTTAAGAGTGAAAGACAACATACTGCTGGCTTGGCAGATATTAAGAATATCATTTGCTTGATGACTAATCCTTCAATTCAGAAGGATGGACCATGAGTGAAACTGCCAGCAATGACAGCAGAGCTCAAGTCATAAATATAGTGGAGCTGAGCAACACTCTCTTGACACTGGAAAATGGGGAACCAAGTTGAAAACAAACTAACCAACGCACCCACCCAAAAAAGGCAAGTCTCTGAAAAGAGATTGAAGCAATAGGAAATTACACTGTCTTTCAACGTAAAATAGGGAGAAAAATATAAAAGAAAGGATTAGGTTCAACACATAATTCAGATCACTAAGTATATCAAATGAAAACCAAGAGCCCTTTACTGCAAACTAGAACTAAACCAATAAGACTTCCAGATCCTACATCCTCTCTGAACTTTTCTTAGCTATGAAATTGAGATATATACCAAACAGTGAAGCACAGGCAATAAAACTCTAATACTTAACTTCAGGTTTTCATTATTTTGATATATTGAAAGCTTTTAAATTAAGAGTATAATTGCCTGTGTTTTAGGTGCAATTAGAGTTTCTGGTTGAAAACTGTTGTGGGTTGTTTTGGGTGTGGTGTTTTTTGGTGGTTTTTTTTTTTTTTCTTTGTGATGTGTGGAATGGTAACACCATTGTATTTGCCAGAGAACTAACAATCATATTTTGAAATTTTATTTCAAGAGGATTTGGACAAAGTGCCTTTAAAAAAATTCCTACTGTTATATCTTTCTTTTTAAGAAGCTGCATCACAGGAACATGTAAGCTTTCAGATTTTGCCAAATCTCAAACTGAAATAACAGTTTAAGAAAGGTAAATAGGTCAGCTCAAATCTTTTATTTCAAAGTGCATTATAATACAAGATGACAAGAATGCACCGATTTATAGTTTCTTCATATTTTCCAGTGCCTGTGACAAATAATAATCTGAATTTTTGAAACATGACTTTTCAGCAACAGAGAGCTTTCCAAGAAAATTCTTGGACTTGACAATAGAAAAATACATAAGTCCTGGCAACAGCCACCCAATGTGTAGAGATATTATCTATTTGAGATACTATATGTACTATGTCCCTTCAGCATTCTTGCTTCTAATTGACCCACTACATCTTCTCCAGCAGGCTCATTATAAAACTTCAGAAATCCAAAGAGGCTTTGGATATCTGACAATAAATAGATGTCTTTCCAACAAACTGAGACAGCTGTAGTATCCTATCATTTTACTGCCAAGTAGAAAGGGAGAGATTTTTGAAGACTGACCAGCAGAATTTCTTTAAGAAAAAAACAAGACAACATTTTAATGCTGTTGGAATTTCTGATTTATATGTATTATATTCAGCCTGCACAGCTGGGGGTTTTATAATCATTTATTTAAAAGTTACAATTAAAGCAAGGCTGCAGCAAATAATTTAATTTCGTTTTCTCCAAAGGAACTTTCTTCCCTGATTTACTGTAATTAGGGAAGAGCAATGCATCCTATCCCAAACATCAGCAAATTCAAGGGTGTGTGTGGGGAAAAAAAAAAAAAAAAAAAAGAAGGATTACACTGGTAATATATCCTAGAAGTTCCCCAAATGTAAAGCAATTAAAGTAGAGCCAGAAAACCTTCCAACTACAGAAAGATAAGGAACTTCTGGATGAAATAATCAATAAAAAATATGGTCTTCCATAATATTTATTCCGATAGTGAAGGGTTTGTTTTCATAAAAAGTGCAGGAAACAGTGTTAATCATCTGGACAGCACAAGGTATCATCATTACAAGATAATGACAAACATTCTTTCCCAGCTGAAAAAAGTATCAAAGCCATTTCAAAGTGGTTGGGACCTACACTAATATTCTACCACTGATTTTAGCATTGTAACTTCAACTTGCAAGTCCACTATTCTGTAAACACACATCTCTCTATGGATGTAACCCAACACTTGGAAAGTTACATGGTTTAATGCAAGCAACAGTACTACCAATGAGAAAGTTTATGCCTCCCAACCTACTTTGTTACCCTCTCGATGGTCTGCATGTGAACATTAGAATGAGTCTGTGCAAGAACTGCCTCATGTTGTGCACATTTCAGACACAGACCACCAACCCGGCTAGAATTTGCAGCTGAAACGAGTGACTTGTGGTGTTTTAGCCTTCCTTCCAAATCTTTGCATGTCTTCTGAGATTCTGAAAGGTCTTTTCTAGAAAGAAAAAAATTAAAAAATATTATTTGAGCAATCAAATATTTCTACAAGTTATATTTATAAGCAATACATAATTACAAATGCAACCTAGAAAGTACTGTAAGAGACTCTGTAATTAACATTATTTTACACATTTCAGTAAGCTGAGGAAGACTTCAACAGAGAAATAATAGTTGAACTGATCAACTAAAATCATTAATGTAACATTGGTTTGTATGTTGCTTTGCTCCTTCCCTCCATAGTATCAGAAAATAGTGAAGTTACACAGAAGATTATTAGATAAAACTCGCAGGCCTACATAGAGTCTGAACAGAATAAAGGATTCATTATTAGCAAGAAACACTATCATCTGTATAAATATTTCAATACCCTAACATTTTTTCTGCTGTTCTAACTAATAATATCACTAACTTCAAATTTCTCCTCTATTCTCAAATTAACTGTAAAGTTACAATACAAAGTCCCTTATGCTCCTCAGACAAAAGCAGGATGTATTCAGCACATTCCCTCTGATCCAGCAATACACAGAAATTTGAGGTCAAGTGCGTCTCCAAAAAAAATCAGGGTACTTTTTTTACATGTCTCTAGAATTTTTACCATGTGCTCTAAATAATTTTCTCCAGAATTTCCAAGCATCTGTCAGGCCAGGAAGAGTGCAAGCAGAAGGAATGCTGACATCAGGAAGTTCCAGACAAACACACACTGTGCACGTATAGATCAATGTGACAAATTGTGCGATGCATCCAAAGCTTTTGGTTTGTTATGCAGGCCATCTGGGCAGCACTCACATAGTAAGTCTGACACATTCTGGTTGCATTGGATTTACTGTGCACATATATACTCTGCATGGATACTTATTTCCATCTGTGAAATCTTCTGTGCACTTTTTCCAATTTTAGTAGTTGGTCTATTAAATATAATCCACTATAACCTGAGAAGAATTTGCTCTGCATATATCCTTAGACAGCCATGGACCAAAAAAACCTATTGTTGGGAAATCTTGGACAGAAATCAGCGAGTCCTATGTAATTTCATGCTTAAAGTTAAAAACAAGGATATATAATTTCTCACTTCAATTAAAATTTAGCAATTGCTCAAGTGCTTTGCAGTAGTTAACAGTTTGAAAGATCATGCCCCTTAGGGGAAATCAAAAGCCTGAATAATATACTTGTGGAAATTTTCAGACTATTTTTGCCTCTGGTATTTATTTCTGATAATATATTACATTTGAAGTCAAGTGGAGAAAAAAGATAATGGATTATGAATCTGAAATTTAAGATCCTCCTTTACTTTCACCAGCCCAATTGTCTTTGCACGTTTAAGATTTCACCACTACCGAGGTCATATTTAAATTAGTCTCCCTACCAGTAACTCTTTTTACACACAGAAAAGCCTTAAATTTTCAGATATATGTTTTTCCCTGAGTAAATTGTGGCTTCATAATTAAACAGATTCAGCAGCAGTACCATGAATGCAGGTGTAGAGGGAGAAGTCTGCTCCTGAAAAACAAATCCCAAAGTGGTTGCCTACACCTCTGTTTTTCCATGGCTTTCTACCTATTCAAACCTTTAAGATTTTCAGGAGTATATGAGGACTTACTTTTCAAATACTTGTGTGTTTAAATATATGCAGATTACATGACTGAAAACACTGTCTGCATGCCTCCAAACAATGTTTTCCTGCTCCAAAATCATTGTGTGTCCTGAACTAGTTCAATGCATAAGACTTCTGAAATTTATCATGTAAAATAATAGTAGAATAGAACTCATTATGGAAGAGCTCACAGGTTAGAATTTTAACTTCTCTTTTTTTCTTTGTTTGGTCTACCTTAATAGACACGATGATTCTATAAAGAAAAAGGGTAAAAGGGATAAAAACATTTTATATCAAGTTGATTGCTATAAATACAATAATCCAACTGAGTTCATATATCACTACAGTGTTGCTATGTAGCAGCAGTACATTCAGTTTTGCTACATTCATATTTGAGAAAACTTCATGTAGAACCAGGTTTCAGGGCCACTACTAGAAAAAATGACATTTAGACATTCAGGTATTCTCTCCCTTAAATCCAAATTAAAAGTGACTCACGCAGTTATGCAGTGGTAATTTAGTAACAATAATTTTAAGCAAAACAATAAACATTTCACTTTACCTTAGAGACTGTATTTGAGCATCAAGGATATTGACTTTTTCTTGATAAAGAAGTTTTAGTTTCTCCTTTAGAAAAAAATGGCAGAAAAGTGTTGTTTGCTTTCTTCATAATATTGTCTTTACAAACAAATCTAGATGTTAGCCACATTCATTCTTTTCTCTTGAAGATACAAACTTGTTGAAATGATAGCGTCAGGTAAATCTAAACATTTCACACTTGAAAGACTTCATTTCTATGCATCTTGCCAGATTCTCATATGGTAAATTGCTTCAGTTCCAATTGCGGACCTTTACTACAGTTTACACAAATTGATGATCTCATCTCAATTTTGCTCTTACTCTCCCACAAGTCAGCAGAAATAAAAGGAATCCTGAAGAACTTCAAGTAGAGAAGCTATTTTTTCATAATACAGTGTGTTGCCCTTATTACTTGGTGAAGCGCCAAGCACCACACCAATGTTAAATACAATGGGGATAACAAACCAGATGAACCACAGCTACACTTCTGGTGCTTTAATTATGACACTTAGAAAGAAGTCACAATCAACATGATTCTCTTGCTTTAAATATGGTAGATGAAGTCGCAATTACTCTAAAAACTAGGTTTCAAATAACTGCTGGCATTAGGAATCACTGAAGAGGTTTTCAGTTCTAGATAATGCGCTAAACCAACAAAAATAAATTTTACTGGAGAAAAAAATACATATAATTACCCTGAAGAATTAAAGTACTGTTTAAATTCCACAGCACACATATGCACATGGATAAAAAACTTCAATATTTCAGTCAACCATGTTTTTGCCCAGAAGACAGCAATGCTACACCATTAGAGAGACAAAAATTTCGAAGTATCTTTCCAAACTAAAAATACAGAATAGAGACGACAACATCCTCCTCAAATCACTGGGGCTTCTGTTTATTTAACAGCACAAAATGGGTAATTCAGCACAGGAAAAAACAAAACAAAACAAAACAGACTGTTCAAAGCTACTTTTGTATCTTACTAAGCCTGCACTGCTCCAGGAACAGACAGACTCATTGCAGAAGAACTTGCCTGGAGGGCTACCTAAATTACATCAGCTAGTTCCCACCTGCTTCTGCACTGTGTTACTGTTAAGAATCTCCAAAGTACAGTGGAACCATCACTGACAGGACATTCTGAAAAACAGACGTCTCTGGGAAGTCAACATCTGCAGATACAACCTGCCATCTGCGTCTAACAAGATCATAATATCAATTAGGGTATAATGAGAAGATGAGGTTTAAGAGAATAAAATTTGACCTCAGATTAAGGTTCAGTCAACCGAAAGTCCTCCTGTATGTCTGTTACAAAATTAGTCAAGAGAACTGCAGCAACAACAAAGCACTGAATGCTTTTGCAAAGGTATGACTCTGCAAAGAAAGTTAATACCCACCAGTTCTACAGGCCATTTTTCTATTTCTCCAACGGCTGCTGAAACAAAAGTCTGATATTTGTTATGTGCTGGTGATGAGGTGACAGGCTGATGCATGCTACAGTCATTACCACCTACAGGCCAGGAGTTCTGAGTATTTGCCTAAAATAAAAATATTAATGCTTCAGTTATAATTATGTAGGCTGTTGTTTAAACAAATGTTACTTACATAAGAAGTATTGAATCTTATAATTTTCATTACAGTAAAACCAATAAACAAATTAATTAGGTTGGCAACCTACAAGGATGATGTTATCCACAAAAATCCACATTTATAAACTCTCATTAATTTTTGACTAAAACTCATTTTGTGGACAACCATTTATATAGTGTTCCTTAAAAAGAATCACAGAGTGGTTTGGGTT